>NW_024038279.1:0-43064 GCF_016077235.1 Cyprinodon tularosa
TGTTAATTATCGTTTTTTCAGGGGTTCGGTCTGCAATTTCTTGGCCCAATTAGGCGACTAAGTGAGCTCACAATATAATTTTTTGAAAACCAATGGTCCCACAAAGCATTTTTTGCCCTTTGTGGTGAACGCTTCCTGCTGTTAAGGGTTAAAAAATTTTAATTCCCAACACTTTAAAAATAAGTGGCCCAAACAACAAAAGATTTTGGTTTGGACAAAGACATTTTTTTGGGTTTTTGAGGCAGGGATTTGGGTTTTTTTGAGTTAATTGAATTAAACTTCTACTGCTTATTAAATTAAAATTTATCAAAAGATTTTCTACAGGAATTGGGCGTGGTCATCCAAAACTTAAGGGAAACTGTTAGGATGAGGAAAAATTTTTGGTGATGAAACGAACAGGTAGGAGATGAGTGAGGAGCAGCAGGAGGATAAATAAGAGACAGGGGGAATGATTAGAAATTAAAATAGGAAATTGGAGTTAATGAGCAGGATGGGGGATAAGAGGAAAGAAAGCCAGTCAGCCAGGGTGAAGGAGAGAGAAGGAGGATGAGGAGGAACACAAAAGTGAGACAGTGAGAGAGGAACAGGAAGAGAAAGCAGGGAAAGGGAAAAAGGGAAGGTAATCAGAAGATACAGCAGAGGAGAATGGAGAGGAGAATGAGAAGGTAAGGAAAGAGAGGAAGGAAGCAGAGCCAGGGGATAAGAAAAGAGCACAAAGAAGAGGAGGAAAGAGCAGAGGATAGGAAAAGGAAGCAAAGGGAAGGAGGGAGAGGAGCCATAACCAAGCAGATAAACAGGGGTGCAGCCGAAGTGCCAAATTGAACTTTTGGGTTTTAAATATGGCTGAACAAAAAAGGGAGTGAGAAATGCAAACAGGAACGTGAGAAGGCGCGGAAAGGAGCCTTAGTGAAGGCCAATCCGGAGAAATCCAGCAGCGACTAGGCCCTTTTCACTGTTCAATTAATATTTCACATATCCTTAAACAAAACCAATTTTGGGGACTAAATAAACTTTTGGAAAGTGCGTAAATTGCCTTAAATTCCCCATAATTTACCAATCCAAGTCAAATTACGCATCGCTTCAACGGAATTAGAAACTTATCAGGATTAATTTCCACAGGTTAATTTCACTTTAAAGGGCATGGGAAATTAGCTAAAATTTCAAATTTGGTAACGAATTTGGCATTACATTTGCAAGGCCTTTTAAACTCCTCTAGGGAAATGATATCCTTCAACCGGCCAAAAAAGTTAAGTTGAATAAGTCCCTTTTTCATTTTAACACTTTGTTTCCTTGTGAAAAAATATCTTTTTGAATTTAAACTTAATAACTTTTAATAAATTTCCAGGTCCGTAAAGATTTGTGCTGACCATACTGGTGGCCAACCCCACATATCTAACGCACCTAAGAAGGAAGGTACCTTTTCACTGAGGCCCCGAACTCAATAACCAGCCTGAAACGTTGGTATTAAATTTTCTAAAAACCAAAAGCACCCTTTGAAAAAAGGTTTTTGGACTGGAAAAAGGGTTCCTACTAAGCTTTTCTTTTATCTTAAATCTGCAAAATGCATAAATTCAAAGATTTCCAACTAAAACATCTGGCCATCATGGAGGAACTTCCTACATGCACGGAAAACTAAAACCTAGCTTGCATGGGAAAAAGTTATGAAAGGAACCTTAACACAACTTGGGACCCAAAGCCACTGGCCCATTTAAACACAAAGTTGGGCCCTTATTTAGCAAATTTTCTAAACTATTGCTTTTAACCTCATTTTAAAACTCCCTTGACAGCTTTTGAGTGGCTTCATACACAAATGATTGGCATTGGGGATAAAATTATCAATATTTTTACATAGCAACCGTGGGCTTGGCAGGCTTAAACTTTTAAAGGAAACAAGGGTTAAGACCTTGGAGCCATGTTTGAATCAAAGCAATTTTGGACCAATAAGTATTGCCTGGCCAAAAAAACTTGGCCATTTCCAAAACAAGGAAGCCCTTTGATAATCCCATTCAACTATTGAAACCCTCAGACTTTAATTACAGACTTTGAGCCTTAATATGGATTTTAATCAAAAAATTTGCTAAAATTTGGTTCAAGCGAAAACAAGGTTGATATTTAATTGGTAAAGGGCGTCAATTTGGATCAAGTTAAGGACTTTTACCTCATGAGCCAAACCCAAATAGTTGCATGAAAACCAAATGGTACCCATCATTATGAGAAATCGGAATTTGCAGTAAACCTTGACCACAAATGGGGGTCGGACCAAATTTTAGGCAATTTTGGACAAACAGCTGTTGTACCAGTGTTTGAGAACTTAACCAGGACGGTTGATTAGATGAAATTTCCAAAGATAGGGGGATAAAAATTTGAGATGCAGAAGGGGGTGGCGAAATTTCCCCATGAAATGAAAGAGCCATTTAAGAATTGAAATTACAACTAGAGCCTTCCTAAAATAAGGAGAAAACCACAAAGTGAGTGGCAATGAAAACAATTAATGATGCAAATTAACTGCCAGGTGGGAGAAAAGTAAGCGTCGAGCTTAAAAAGAATTTAGAAGGTTTCAAAGAGTGTGTGACAAAACATGGGGAAAAAACAAAGCTTGCAGGTAAAAAGCATCAGGCACTTGATTTAGGTAAACAAACCGCTTTACTAATGTTAGCGAATTAAGCGTGGTCAGAGCAAAACCCGCCTCATTGAGCGACAGGACAAATTTTAAGGGAATTTGTGATAGGATTGGTTTTTAATTTTAAAAGTGGACCTTTGAAAGAGATATAGCAAGCAGGCATTTTCAAAATATTATAAATGGGACATTGCCCGGAAAATGTTATATCAGCAAAGACAAAAGAAGCGAATGAAAGAAGCACAAAGCATTTAGAAAAGTTGAGAGCGAAGGGAGAAAGAAAAAGAGCAGGGGAAGGAAGAAAAAGATCAAAGAATCAAAAGGAATTTTGGAAGAAGCGCAGGAGGAAAGACTCTCGCAGATAAAGAGAAGGGAAAAGGGAATTTTTAAAGGGTTAAAAAAAGTAATAAGCAAAGGAGATGAGATAAAAAGCAGGTGAAAACGAGGGCAGGCAATTGGCAGCACAGGTTAAGGAAATATAAGAGTTAGGCTTCATTTATAGAGGCAATAAGCAATGACTAGATGCAGTGAAGCAAAATTATATCCTGGAGATGGGGGAGATCTTTTAATATATAAAAGAAGCTTTTAGGGAGGAGAAAAGTGGACAAAAAAACAGAGTGGAGATAAGTGAAGCCAGCACGGGGAAGAAGAGAAGCGGAAGGGGAAGGGGTAGGTTCTATTAAAGATGAAAAGAGGATTGAAGCCGAAGGGAAGGATGCACAAGCAGAAAGGGTTGAGGAAAAAACCGGGGTGTTTTAGAAGAACTGCAAGGCGATGGAGATAAAGGACAAATTTGAATTAGGAAAGAGCAGCTGGCCAGGAATGCATTAAGCCCATTTTAAAAAGAAAGTTGAGAAAGTTCAAGGGAAAGGCAAAGAACAAAAGCATTCAAAAATAACAGCTCGAGGGGGAAATGAAACCAGAGAATGAATTGAGACGGACCTAGATGAAAAAAATTGAGCTGCCCATAAGAAGAGGGAGAAAGTACCATCGGTCATGATTTTGGCATTTTTGAACTTGGAAAAGGTTCAGCAGCTCAAAGCTGGTTAAAATTAAAGGCCTGGATCAACAGTCAGATTTTAGCTAAAAAGGGTTAAGCTTCATTTAATTCTAGGACTGAGAATTTCTTCAAAGATATTTTAAAACTACCCACTTGTAGGACCCTTTGTCTTGCCAAAGGAATGATTATTATAATTTTTAACTTTGCCCCCGGAAAGAAAATTTTTTTGGAGGTTTATGATCAAAATTACACATGGTTGAATTTTCATGTGAAACTTCGGTAATATATTAAGTCAAAATTAGGTTAAATGGTTTCATGGCCCTAACGTAAGTTGGAAAGTTGTCCTGATTTGATTTAGGTTATAATCACAAATTAATAGTAATTATGGTCTAAACAAAGTCAGCCATTTGGCGAAATGAGGTTTTACTTCATTTATAAGCCTCGAAACTACAAAACCTCCAGGACGGTTAACATCGGGTAATTGGATTTGAGAAAGTTCATTTAATCCACTTTAATTTTTCCAATTTAAGTTCAGGCTCAAGTTTATTCAACATTTAAATTCTAATTTTAAAATGAACATAAATAACGAAATGTATATTTTCTCTTTGTTCCAAAAACTTATAAAAGTTTCCATAATAAGCCAGCGTTGAACAAATACATTTCATGAATTCCTTAATATTGTCTCAACCTAAACTTGGACTTACAGACAAATTGTTAATTCTTAGCACAGAGATAGTAAATTGCACGTGCTTTACCTTTTCCTTTGCAGAAATACGATTGTCTTCCCCATTATACAGAGGGACCCAAAAATTAAAAATTCTACCATCACCAGACAATTTTGTGGGGTCTAATTCGCTTCCCCTAGAAAGCATTTAACACTTCCATCTTGTGTAAATTGAACTTTGACAAAAGTCACTGACACAGGTTATAAACCTCTTGGCCCTGGCTAAACCAAATCGACTTTGAATTTATTTAAACTGGTTTAAGCACCCTTTTTTAAAATTGTAAAAAATCCCATTTGATACAAACTTAAATTATTTAACTGCTGAAACTTTCATAGCAAAGCTTCTTAATTTTGATTTTTTAAATTTCTTATCCTTTATGGGAACATGTATAAGATATATAGCCTTTTCCCCGGGGTTTCTGGAAACATAACTTGTAACATCTGTATAGTCTATGAATAGTTATGAAGGCATTTAACTTTAATCGAGCATTTGAATCAAACGAACCTAAAAAAAAAAGTATTAAATATTATCTAAAAAAATGGTTTCCAAATGCACCACTTGATAAAATTCACAACATTTAGGAAAAAAGTTGTAAAACCTTCACAATTTGAAAGTTGTGTTACAGGAAATTGTAACTCAAAAAAGTTTGCATTAACAATTAGGAACAGTATTACTTTGATTAAGAAAGCTTGGGGGAATCAGATGTGGCATTCAGGGGTTTTCCCCGTATGGCATTCAATTAAGATTTTTTAATAATAAAAATCAATAAAAAAATAGGGCCCAAAATGTGTTCCTGACATTTGTGATTTTTTCGGGAAATGCAAAACCAAGGCTTTATGAATTAGTTTTTGAGTGGCCAATATGATCAGTCACCGTGGAAAGTCTTTCAAAAGTTATAATTACTTATAACCAGGGGCAGATTTCAAATGTTTTACAGGTTAGTTTAAAATGAAAGGCTTATTTAAGCTGTGATTTAAAGGTTGGTTCTCCAATAGCGGTAAGTGGACAGGCCCGCTTGATTTGGAATGGGAAATTTTCTTGCTAACATTTTTCCCAGGTAAAAATAAAAATTTTTAAAACCAGGGTGCCGAATTTGATTTTTGGGTTTTATTAATGATTTATATCTTATGGTAGGGTTTTAACCAAACTCTTTACGTTGGCATGGGGGTTTATTTTAAATTTACTTTACCACAACGAAGAAGGGCATACTTACGATGAATTACCCATTTATTTTTTCAAATTAACCCCCGAAACCCCGGTTTGTTGGGGTCCAAAGTAAGCTGCATTTGCAGCAGGAAAGCAAAAATATTTTTTTGGGGGTCAGCGTAAAGACAGTAAAATGAAGTGCGAGGATGATGAGAAGGATGATGAGGAAAAGCCCAGCATAAGCTTGATAGCGGAAAGGAGAGGGTGGATAAAAGAGTGCAGAGGGGGTTTGGGTTAAAGGGAGATTGAAGCAGGTTTAAAAGGGGATTAATTTTATAATTAGAACGTTAAACAAAGCTTTTGGGCGGATATGAAAAAAACCAGAAGGCGTAAAGCCCGGGAAAGCGATATGGAAAAGGGGGCCAATTGAAAACAGCCCATAGTGAGTAGAAATACAAGAGAAATTAAAAGAGATGCAACAAATTAAAGGAGTGAGGATTCCAAGAAACACGAAGGGCCATTTGTAATGGATTGGGCACTTGCAATTCGGAGAGAAATGCGACAAAAAAATGAGGGGAGCTGTTCAAAGCACTGCAGATAGGAAGAGAACCCATACAAAGTTTTTGTTGGGATGTTTCGGGTCCATACCAAGGCTGTTCCAAAATTTAAAAAACATTACAAAAAATTTAAATAAACTTTTGTATTCTTTGTTTAAAAAATAGCTTTTAAAATACATTTACCCTTTAAAACCGGAAACTGTTTCATATGTCCAGCTTGAAATAGCCGTTGTAAATTTAAATGGGCCCAAAAGTTGGCCAACTTCGCTTTTAAGCAGGGAATGTCAATGGGTTTAATTTCATTGGGAGAGCGTTCTCTAAAATATAAAATTTTTTAATTAAACCCACCAAAACCGGATGATTTAAAACAAATGATTTTTAGAATTTTTTGGCGGTAAAACCCCTCAGGCCCTTTGAAATACACTTCAAAACCTGGCAAGCATTTAGCCCTTTTAATTAAATATTTAAAATTTTTCTTTAGGTTTAAAGGCCTTGGACCAGTAACCTTAGAATTTGCAATTTGAATTACTTTTCAAAAAGAAACACTTTTTCCAAAATTTAAAACCCTTTGGTTTGACAACTTTAAATTTTTACAACACTAACCATGCAAGAAAAGCTCCTTAATTTTCCTCGGATTTCAATTGGTTTTTAAATTTTTTTAATTAATATAAAAAATGTTGCTAACTTTTTCCTTAATTATTAATGTGTTGAGCCCCCCTCAAAAAGTTTTTGCCATGAAACTCTACAAATCGCATTTTAAAACTCCAAAATCCGGTTTTTCCTAAAAAGCACATTTTAAAAAATTTTAGTTATTTTCACTAAAGCGGCTTGAAAAAATTCAATTCGACCCCTGGTAGTCTCTCTTAAAAGTGCACTTTGTTTTGCAAGGTTTTAAAGGACATTATGGTTCAAAAGCACAAGTCTTGCCAATTTTGAAATTATTTTTCCCCTTTTAAAAATGACTTTTCAATAGATAAATGCCTGTTTACAAATTGGTTAAACTTCAATATTAAATAATTTAAGTTGGTTTTAAAAATTAAAATCGAATTTTGACATGCAAATTGTTCTTGCAAAATTGTTTGATTTATTCAACTAAAATTTAAAATTTTGTTTAGTGCCATTTGAAATTTAAAATTAATGTGACTTTTAAAGCCCACTTCAAAAAATTTATAATGAGCTTTCCCAAAAACTATAATTGCAAATTGAAACAAAGGAATTTGTAAAAATACACAGAACATATTTTAAAATGGATTGTTTTATTGGGGTTTTGCAAAAGGTTTGAATCTTTTATTTTAATAAGTTTTAAAATTTAGCCCAAGGTACATGAATCCATTTACATACTTCTCGGGTTGGCTACCCCAGAAGTAGGGTTTATGCGTCATGTTTCAAGTTGTGTTAACAGATGATGTTAATATACACAAACTTGACGAGGTCTAAAGATGTTATTTAAGTCAGTCAGATTGCCTAGGGAAATAAGGGATGCATTATGATTAACTTGTATTCGTAATACGGTTGAAAAAGAACATTCAATATTTATATTATTTTAATTGAAGCTTTGGAATCTAATTAAAAGTCTTGAGCTTCTTAGAATCGTTTCAAATCCTGCCTCTAATGTTAACAAGAATGTTATGTTTAAAGTTATTAAAATTGCTAACTAAAGTTTTTTTTGATTTAAATCCAGTCGATGCTACTTTGGTTAAACTAGTTTCAAATCAATTAATTTGTTTAAATTTTTTTTAATATGTATGTCTATGATCTTGGATTGCAAACGATTTTTAATTGATTCTTTGTATTTGCATTATTACGATGTGAAATCATGCTCTTATCTTTTAAAAATTTTAATTATCTAACCGTTAAAGTTTGTATGTACTGCAATTTTTAATTCAGGTTTTCAAGTATTGCAATTATCTCAAATTTAAGCAATCCAGCCAATTTGGATTATTTATCTTATAAAAACCACTTCAACCACAGAATCAGGGTTTTTGCCCGGTATGTAAGTTAATTTATTAAATTTAACCGTTCTAAAATGGAATGCAATTGTTTACATTATTTTCGATTGCTGAGCCTCGATTTAAGACATAAGGGGTCAAAAGCAATCAAAAGAGTTTTTGCTGTGACAAACCATGTGGGCGTGGCCAAGCATCAAAATCAGACTTTGCGCCATTAGAGTATGACTAAACTGCCTCAGGCCCTGCTTTTATTAAGGATTATTAAATTTGTATAGCCGAACACGATGCTCAAAAAAGTATATTGGAGTCATGGTCCACACCCAACAAGAAATGGGCCATTTTGGATCAAAGATACCATTTTCTTTTTTTAGGTCATGACATATCTGAGGGAAGGGCTCTTGGGTTTTTTTGAGTTTGAGACTTCAAATTAACTTTACATGGACTATAGTCATAGCAAATTAAAAGTTATCAAAATTATTATTCTACATGGGAGCATGTGGGCGTGGCTAAGCATCAAACTGTTAACTCCAGTCATCCAAAGCCATGCTTTTAGGAGGAGGAGAAGGATGATGAGGATGAGAAACAAACAGCAGTAGGAGATGCAGTGAGAGCAGCAGCAGGAAGAAGAATATGAAGAGAAGGAGCACAGGGGGAGGAGGATGATTAGGAAGATAATCAGCAGAAGGAGAATGGAGGAGGATTAAATGAAGCAGGATAAGGAGGATGAAGAGGATCAGGAGAAGCAGCAGTAGGCAGGGGATGAAGAGAAAGAGCATCAGCAGGATGAGGAGGAGATGCAGCAAGAGCGACAGCAGGATGAAGAGAAGGAGATACAGCAAGAGCGACAGCAGGAGGAGCAGAAGGAGACACAGGAAGATAAGCAGAAGCAGGATGATGATGAGGAGAAGCTGCATTAGCAGGAAGATGAGGAAGATGAGGAGAAGCTGCAGGAGGAGGAGGATAAGAAACAGTGGCAGCAGCAGAACAAGAAGGAGGGGGAGGATGAAGAGAAGCAGCAGCAGGCATAGGCTGAAGAGCAGGAGCATAGGCTGGGAAGGAGCGTGGAGGTGGAGGTCGCTTGGTTCCCGCGATCGCAACATACCAGGCGGTGCGAGCTGCGAGGGCCGCCCAATGCCACTTGTGGCTTTAATTAGGCCCGAGCAGCTCACCGCTGCGAGAGCCTATTGTTCCTGTATCGTTTGTTATTATTATTATTATTTATTATTTTTCTCCGCGTAAAAGAAACAGCATTTTGGAGGCTTTAGCATGTTCAAAAACTCACCAAACTTGGCAGTAAATTGTCCCCCTAGTGAAATTTACGTATGATAATGGAATCCAAAATGGGCGTGGCCAAATGGCTCTACAGCGCCGCCTAACGTGAGTTGGGGAAAACCGTAAGTCACAGAGATTTGAGATTTGGCAGGTGCATAGATCTCACCAAATCATGAAAAAAGTTACATTATGGGTATGCTCTAAAACCTACAGGAAGTCAGCCATTTTGGCTCAAAGGCCGATTTTTGGCACTTTTTCAATTTTGTTGACGTCGAACTTTCGCGAACTCCTCCTAGGGACGGTGAGCCATCGGCTTCAAACTTGGCATGTATGCAGATAAGGCATGTGAGATCCAAACTTATCAAACTTTTTGAGTTTTCCAGCATTTTAAAGGGGTGTGGCCAGGCCTCGAAGTTGGCGTACTCGCCAACATTTTCAAAATGCAATAACTTTTACATATGAAACTGAAATGACACGAAACCTGGTAGTATTAATCCTCTCTCGGTTCCCAACAAAACTGTATGTTAAAACTGTTACATAATTGAAGCCACGCCCCCTGAGAACCGGAAGTCACGTTTTTTACTTGGAATGGTCCCTCTCTGTCCTACTTGACCTCATCAACCTAAAACTGTGTCAGCAGACAGACAACATGTTGTCCTAACTTCGTTTAAGGCACAGAGAGCTTTAGTCAAATGGTGTTGCCGTGGTGCCATGGCGAAGTGAGGCGTTTCGCCATGAAAATACGATTGGCTCTCATTTCCTCATTTATAATCAGATCTGCACCAAAATCACAAGAGATGATCCTAGTCCAACTCCAAACAGGAATCCAGAGCAATATTTTGTGGGCGGGGCTTAATTTTCCTACAGCGCCCCCTAGAAATAACAAACTTCAAACCACCAGCCCCAAGCCGTTTTTAGTCCTAGAATATTGAAACTTTGAACACATTTGCACCTCATCAGGCCCTAACTAAAAGCCTCTTGGACCCATGGTCTAAACCCCACCGGAAGTCGGCCATTTTGAATTTCATTTTACTCTGTTGTGAAAGCACTGACCTTTTTTCAAAAAATTGTATAAAATCAGCCTTTTATCCAAATGAGCTAAAACTTTCAAAATACGTTCTTTACAAGGCCTGCTGTAAGCTGGTTACAATAGCAAAGCGCTTCTTTAAAGTCCGTCACTCTGATTTTTCAAAAGTTTGCGTTCTCGCCTAATAGTTGGTCAAGTGGACAGATAATGCCAGGAAATAATTCAGCCCCTAGCCATGCTCATTCTTAGGATAATGAAACTTGGCACACATCTGTATGAGCTCTCCACCTACAAAAAGTTTCATTGAAGCCATGGTCTAAACCTCTCATGAAGTCGGCCATTTTGAATCAAACGGTACCCTTATGAAAATAGAATCACTATGTTAAAATATTTCTAAAAAATCAGTTGTTTTCCCAAATGAGCTAGGACTTTTGGAATATATTCCTCTAATCGCTACTTGTTTGATGGTAAACACAGCATAGCTCTTCTTAAAAGTCCGTCACTCTGATTTTTCAAAAGTTTGTGTTAACAGGAAATTGTTGTATCTCAAAAAGTTTTATAGCAATCCTAGCCAAATTTGGAACAGTTATTTATCCTTTGATTATAGAAAAGACTGCCGAGTTTGGCGTGAATCTATGCATGTTTGAGCATCTTATGGGGTTTTCAACTGCCACAGTATATGGCATTCAAGTTTAAAGATTTTTCTTTCTTTAAATTATTTAATAAATCATCTAAAAAAAATCTAGGACATGCAAGATGTGTTCCTTGACATTTGTGATTTTTTTCGGGATTTTATTGCAAACTATAGATTTTTAATGAATTTTTTTGTTTTGAGTAGAGTCGGCCATTTTGAATTACATTTCACCCTGTTGTGAAATCACGGACCTCTTTTCAAAAAAGTGTATAAAGTTAGCCTTTTATCCAAATGAGCTAAAACTTTCAAAAATACGTTCTTTACAAAGCCTGCTGTAAGCTGGTTACAATAGCAAAGCGCTTCTTTAAAGTCTGTCACTCTGATTTTTCAAACGTTTGCGTTCTTGCCTAATAGTTGGTCAAGTGGACAGATAATGCCAGGATATATTTTTCAACTGCCGCAGTATAAGGCATTCACGTTTAAAGATTTTTCTTTCTTTGAATTATTTAATAAATCACCTAAAAAAGAATCTAGGACATGCAAGATGTGTTCCTTGACATTTGTGATTTTTTTGGGGATTTTATTGCAAACTATGGATTTTTTAATGATTTTTTTTGTTTTGAGTAGGGTGTAATACCGCTAACCGTGGGTTTTGGCAGTGCTGTTTCTCCATCTTTTGAATATATACTTTTGACCCACCAACTGAGATTGCTACAGCAAATATCTGACAGATGAGATTCATCCCCAGATATTATCTTTTATCCCTAGTTTAACCCTTCCTGACCAAAGCTGTGGTTGTCTCCGGCTGGTCCAGAAGTGAAGCGTGGCACTTTTTCCGCTGGCTGGGAAGGAGCAAGGGGGCAGCGGTCACTCACCTCCCGCGGTCGCGATAGGCCGAGCGGAGAAAGAGGAGGATGAAGAGGAGCAGCACAGGGTGATGAAGAGGATGAGGGGAAGCAGCAGCAGGCATAGGCTGAAGAGCAGGAGAATAGGCTGGGAAGGAGCGTGGAGCCAGCGGTCGCTTGGTTCCCGCGGTCGCGACATACCAGGCGGTGCGAGCTGCGAGGGCCGTCAATACCGCTCGCGGTTTTAATTATTATTATTATTCTTTTGGCACTTCGAACGCATTTTACGGGGACTTCGCATATTCAAAAACTCAGGAAAACGTGGCAGTAAATTGTCCCCCGCGTGAAATAGCCGTTCTATAATGGAATCCAAAATGGCCGACCCCAAATTACGCCACAGCGCCACCTAACGTGAGTTGGGGGAAACTGTAAGTCCCAGAGATCTGAACTTTGGCACACAGGTAGATCTCCTCAAATCATGAAAAAAAGTCTCTTGGAGGTATGCCCTAAAATGCACAGGAAGTCGGCCATTTTGGGTCAAAGTGCGATTTTTGGCCATTTTTCATTTTCGCTCATGTCGAACTTTAACGAACTCCTCCTAGGGATAATGAGCTATCGGCTTCAAACTCGGTCATTATGCAGTTAAGGCATTGGAGATTAAAAGTTATCAAAGGTTTTCGTTTTTGAGCATGTTTAAGGGGTCCCCAGGGGCCCCAAAGTTAGGCTACTTTTGAAGAATTTCAAAGTTGAATAACTTTTACAAAAAAAATTCAAATCAAACCAAGTTTGGCAGTAAGGAGCCCCTTTGGGTGCTTGACCATACTGGATGGTCAAATGATGACATCATCTAAGCCCCGCCCCCTAAGGGAAGAAAGTAACTTTTTTCACTTGGGAGGGTCCCTTTCACTCATTTTAAACACCAGCACCTTGAAACTTTGTCAGATGATAGAAAACATGTTGGTCTAACTTCGTTTAAAGCACAAAGATTTTGAGTTAAATGGTGTTGCCATGGTGACCTGGCAAAGTCAGGCGTTTTGCCGTGACCATACTTTTGGCTCTCATCTCCTCATAGATCCTTCAATCTGCACCAAAGTCACTAGGATGGAACTTGATCCAAGCCCACACAAGAATCTAGGCCAATAATCGATGGGCGTGGCTTACTTTCTATACAGCGCCCCCTAGAAAAACTAAAACGACCAGCCCCAAGCCATGCAATGACTTAGGATTATGAAAGTTGGCACACCTGTTAAACACCCCAGGACCTACAAAAAAGCCTCTTGGACCCATGGTCTAAACCCCACAGGAAGTCGGCCATTTTGGATTGAAGTTCAAATTTTCACCGTAATTTTGCATTTTATAGCCTCTATATTTGAACGAACTCCTCCTACAGCTTTTGAGTCACAGGCTTCAAACTAACTCCAACTTGACTTGAGGCATTGGGGATTAAAAGTTATCAAAGGAATTTTTCTACATCAAAGCATGTGGGCGTGGCCAGGCGTCAAACTTGGTCATTAGACAGGGAAACAAAGGGTAAGCCCCGTGCCATGTTATGACTGAGAGTTCTGAAACTTGGACCACTTATGTAACCCCTCAGGACCTACAAAAAAGTCTCTTGGGGCCATGGTCCAAATCACACAGGAAGTCGGCCATTTTGAATCAAAACAATCACTTTGCTTTTTTACCTTTGTGACCTATTTGAGCGAACTCCTCCTAGAGCTTTTGAGTTACAGACTTTATATTCACTGTATAATGAGTTGAGACATTGGGGATCAAAAGTTATCAAAGGAATTTTTCTACATCAAAGCATGTGGGCGTGGCCAAGCGCCAAAATTGATCATTAGGCCGTGAAACAAAGGGTAAGCCCCGTGCCATGTTATGACTGAGAGTTCTGAAACTTGGACCACTTATGTAACCCCTCAGGACCTACAAAAAAGTCTCCTGGGGCCATGGTCCAAATCACACAGGAAGTCGGCCATTTTGAATCAAAGAAATCCCTTTGCTTTTTTACCTTTGTGACCTATTTGAGCGAACTCCTCCTAGAGCTTTTGAGTTACAGACTTTATATTCACTGTATAATGACTTGAGACATTGGGGATCAAAAGTTATCAAAGGAATTTTTCTACATCAAAGCATGTGGGCGTGGCCAAGCGCCAAACTTGGTCACTAGGCAGTGAAACAAAGGGTAAGCCCCATGTTATGTTATGACTGAGAGATGTGAAACTTGGACCACCTATGTAACCCCTTAGGACCTACAAAAAAGCCTCTTGGGGCCATGGTCCAAACCCCACAGGAAGTCAGCCATTTTGAATCAAAACAATCACTTTGCTTTTTTACCTTCGTTACCTGTTTGAGCGAACTCCTCCTAGACCGTTTGAGTTACAGAGTTCAAACTTACTCCACCTTGAGCTGAGGTACGGGGGATCAAAAGTTATCAAAGGAATTTTTCTACATCAAAGCATGTGGGCGTGGCCAAGCGTCAAATGTGGTCCCTTTGCTATGAAACACAATGCAAACCCCAGGCCATTTTTTTAATGAGAGTTATGAAATTTGGTACACATATGTAACCCATCTGGACCTAAAAAAGTTATATTGGAGCCATGGTCTAAACCCCACAGGAAGTCCGCCATTTTGAATCAAAGCCATCATTAGCTTTTTCATCTTTATATTGTATGTTAGCTAACTCCTCCTTGAGCGATTGGGCTGCAAACTTCTAACTTGCTGAGCCTAGACTTAAGACATAAGGGATCAAAAGTTATCAAAAGATTTTTGCTGTGACAAACCATGTGGGCATGGCCAAGCATCAAAATTAGACTTCTCGCCATTAGAGTATGACTAAACTGCCTCAGGCCCTGCTTTTATTAAGGATTATTAAATCTGTATAACGCAACAGGATGCTCAAAAAAGTCAATTAAAGCCATGGTCCACACCCAACAAGAAGTCAGCCATTTTGGATCAAAGTTACCATTTTCTTTTTTTAAGTCATGACATATCTGAGTGAAGGGCTCTTGGTTTTTTTTTAGTTAGAGACTTCAAATTAACTTTACATGGACTATAGTCATAGCAGTTTAAAAGTTATCAAAATTATTATTCTACATGGAAGCATGTGGGCGTGGCTAAGCATCAAACTGTTAACTCCAGTCATACAAAGCCATGCTTTTAGGAGGAGGAGAAGGATGATGAGGATGAGAAACAAACAGCAGTAGGAGACACAGTGAGAGCAGCAGCAGGAAGAGGAATATGAAGAGAAGGAGCACAGGGGGAGGAGGATGATTAGGATGATAATAAGAAGAAGTAGAAGGAAGGGGAGGATTTAGAAAAGCAGCAGAAGGAGGGGAAGGATGAAGATAGGCAGGAGCAACAGGAGGATGAGGAGAATGAGCAACACAAGGAGGAGGAGGGTGGTAAGGAAGAGAAACAGCAGAAGGAGAATGGGGGAGGATGAAAAGAAGCAGGATAAGGAGGATGAAGAGGATCAGGAGAAGCAGCAGCAGGCAGGGGATGAAGAGAAACAGCAGCAGCAGGATGAGGAGAAGGAGATGCAGCAAGAGCAGCAGCAGGATGAGGAGAAGGAGATACAGCAAGAGCAACAGCAGGAGGAGGAGAAGGAGACGCAGCAAGATAAGCAGCGGCAGGAGGATGATGAGGAGAAGCTGCATTAGCAGGAGGATGAGTAAGAGGAGGAGAGGCTGCAGGTGGAGGAGAAACAGTGGCAGCAGCAGAATAAGAAGGAGGGGGAGGATAAAGAGAAGCAGCAGCAGGTATAGGCTGAAGAGCAGGAGCACAGGCTGGGAAGGAGCATGGAGGTGGAGGTCGCTTGGTTCCAGCGATCGCAACATACCAGGCGGTGCGAGCTGCGAGGGCCGCACAATGCCACTTGTGGCTTTAATTATTATTATTATTACGATTCTTGTAGCACTTTGAACGCATTTTACGGGGACTTCGCATATTCAAAAACTCAGGAAAACGTGGCAGTAAATTGTCCCCCGCGTGAAATAGCCGGTCTGTAATGGAATCCAAAATGGCCGCCCCCAAATTACGCCACAGCGCCCCCTAACGTGAGTTGGGGGAAACTGTAAGTCCCAGAGATTTGAAAGTTGGCACACAGGTAGATCTCGTAAAATCATGAAAAAAAGTCTCTTGGAGGTATGCCCTAAAACCCACAGGAAGTCGGCCATTTTGGCTCAAAGTGCGATTTTTGGCCATTTTTCATTTTCGCTCATGTCGAACTTTAACGAACTCCTCCTAGGGATTATGAGCTATCGGCTTCAAACTCGGTCATTATGCAGTTAAGGCATTGGAGATTAAAAGTTATCAAAGGTTTTCGTTTTTGAGCATGTTTAAGGGGTCCCCAGGGGCCCCGAAGTTAGGGTACTTTTGAAGAATTTCAAAGTGGAATAACTTTTACAAAAAAGGTTCAAATCAAACCACGTTTGGCAGTAAGGAGCCCCTTTGGGTGCTTGACCATACTGGATGGTCAAATGATGACATCATCTAAGCCCCGCCCCCTAAGGGAAGAAAGTCACTTTTTTCACTTGGGAGGGTCCCTTTGAGTCATTTTAAACACCAGCACCTTGAAAATTTGTCAGATGATAGAAAACATGTTGGTCTAACTTCGTTTAAAGCACAGAGATTTTGAGTTAAATGGTGTTGCCGTGGCACCCTGGCGAAGTGAGGCGTTTCGCCATGAAAATACGATTGGCTCTCATTTCCTCATTATTAATCAGATCTGCACCAAAATCGCAAGAGATGATCCTAGTCCAACTCCAAACAGGAATCCAGAGCAATATTTTGTGGGCGGGGCTTAATTTCACTACAGCGCCCCCTAGAAATAACAAACTTCAAACCACCAGCCCCAAGCCGTTTTTAGTGCTAGAATATTGAAACGTTGAACACATTTGCATCTCATCAGGCCCTAACTAAAAGCCTCTTGAAGCCATGGTCTAAACCCCACCGGAAGTCGGCCATTTTGAATTACAATTTACTCTCTTGTGAAAGCACTGACCTTTTTTCAAAAAATTGTATAAAATCAGCCTTTTATCCAAATGAGCTAAAACTTTCAAAATACGTTCTTTACAAAGCCTGCTGTAAGCTGGTTACAATAGCAAAGCGCTTCTTTAAAGTCCGTCACTCTGATTTTTCAAAAGTTTGCGTTCTCGCCTAATAGTTGGTCAAGTGGACAGATAATGCCAGGAAATAATTCAGCCCCTAGCCATGCTCGTTCCTAGGATAATGAAACTTGGCACACATCTGTATGAGCCCCCCACCTACAAAAAGTTTCATTGGAGCCATGGTCTAAACCTCTCATGAAGTCGGCCATTTTGAATCAAACGGCACCCTTATGAAAATAGAATCACTATGTTAAAATATTTCTAAAAAATCAGTCGTTTTCCCAAAAGCGCTAGGACTTTTGGAATATATTCCTCTAATCGGTACTTTTTTGATGGTGTACACAGCATAGCTCTTCTTAAAAGTCCGTCACTCTGATTTTTCAACAGTTTGTGTTAACAGGAAATTGTTGTATCTCAAAAAGTTTTATAGCAATCCTAGCCAACTTTGGAACAGTTATTTATCCTTTGATTATAGAAAAGACTGCCGAGTTTGGCGTGAATCCAGGCATGTTTGAGCATCTTATGGGGTTTACAACTGCCGCAGTATATGGCATTCAAGTTTAAAGATTTTTCTTTCTTTAAATTATTTAATAAATCATCTAAAAAAAATCTAGGACATGCAAGATGTGTTCCTTGACATTTGTGATTTTTTTCGGGATTTTATTGCAAACTATAGATTTTTAATGAATTTTTTTGTTTTGAGTAGAGTCGGCCATTTTGAATTACATTTTACCGTGTTGTGAAATCACGGACCTCTTTTCAAAAAATTGTATAAAATCAGCCTTTTATCCAAATGAGCTAAAACTTTCAAAATACGTTCTTTACAAAGCCTGCTGTAAGCTGGTTACAATAGCAAAGCGCTTTTTTAAAGTCTGTCAGTCTGATTTTTCAAAAGTTTGTGTTAACAGAAAATTGTTGTATCTCAAAAAGTTTTATAGCAATCCTAGCCAAATGTGGAACAGTTATTTATCCTTTGATTATACAAAAGACTGCCAAGATTGGCGTGAATCTATGCATGTTTGAGCATCTTATGGGGTTTTCAACTGCCGCAGTATATGGCATTCAAGTTTAAAGATTTTTCTTTCTTTAAATTATTTAATAAATCATCTAAAAAAAATCTAGGACATGCAAGATGTGTTCCTTGACATTTGTGATTTTTTTCGGGATTTTATTGCAAACTATGGATTTTTAATTATTTTTTTTTGTTTTGAGTAGGGTGTATTACCGCTAACCGTGGAGTTTGGCAGTGCTGTTTCTCCATCTTTTGAACATATACTTTTGACCCACCACCTGAGATGGCCGCAGCATCTATCTCACAGATGAGATTCATCCCAGATATTATATTTTATCCCTAGTTTAACCCTTCCTCACCAAAGCTGTGGTTTTCTCCGGCTGGTCCAGAGGTGAAGCGTGGCGCCTTTTCCGCTGGCTGAGAAGGAGCAAGGGGGCGGCAAACTTCTAACTTGCTGAGCCTCGATTTAAGACATAAGGGGTCAAAAGCAATCAAAAGAGTTTTTGCTGTGACAAACCATGTGGGCGTGGCCAAGCATCAAAATCAGACTTTGCGCCATTAGAGTATGACTAAACTGCCTCAGGCCCTGCTTTTATTAAGGATTATTAAATTTGTATAGCCGAACACGATGCTCAAAAAAGTATATTGGAGTCATGGTCCACACCCAACAAGAAATGGGCCATTTTGGATCAAAGATACCATTTTCTTTTTTTAGGTCATGACATATCTGAGGGAAGGGCTCTTGGTTTTTTTTGAGTTTGAGACTTCAAATTAACTTTACATGGACTATAGTCATAGCAAATTAAAAGTTATCAAAATTATTATTCTACATGGGAGCATGTGGGCGTGGCTAAGCATCAAACTGTTAACTCCAGTCATCCAAAGCCATGCTTTTAGGAGGAGGAGAAGGATGATGAGGATGAGAAACAAACAGCAGTAGGAGATGCAGTGAGAGCAGCAGCAGGAAGAAGAATATGAAGAGAAGGAGCACAGGGGGAGGAGGATGATTAGGAAGATAATCAGCAGAAGGAGAATGGAGGAGGATTAAATGAAGCAGGATAAGGAGGATGAAGAGGATCAGGAGAAGCAGCAGTAGGCAGGGGATGAAGAGAAAGAGCATCAGCAGGATGAGGAGGAGATGCAGCAAGAGCGACAGCAGGATGAAGAGAAGGAGATACAGCAAGAGCGACAGCAGGAGGAGCAGAAGGAGACACAGGAAGATAAGCAGAAGCAGGATGATGATGAGGAGAAGCTGCATTAGCAGGAAGATGAGGAAGATGAGGAGAAGCTGCAGGAGGAGGAGGATAAGAAACAGTGGCAGCAGCAGAACAAGAAGGAGGGGGAGGATGAAGAGAAGCAGCAGCAGGCATAGGCTGAAGAGCAGGAGCATAGGCTGGGAAGGAGCGTGGAGGTGGAGGTCGCTTGGTTCCCGCGATCGCAACATACCAGGCGGTGCGAGCTGCGAGGGCCGCCCAATGCCACTTGTGGCTTTAATTGGTTGTTGTTTTCTTCTGTCATGAGAAGGACAGGACACTGTAGTTTTCTGCTGACATGCTGCAGGGGTGGAATTCAACAATTTAATATTTTGTGTAAATAATTAGAAATGTTTGGATTTATAAGTACTTTTCTCAAAGAATGAGTTCTGCAGTAGTATTGCATTTTTGAAACCTACTCATTTATCCATCTACAGACATAAATGAAAAGTTGTGGTCTTAATTTAAAAAAATTCTAAAATTGTTTATGTGCCCTTTAAATTTTAAATATTCAATTCAATATTGCTAATTCATTTTCCATTACTGTAAAGTACAAATATTTAAATTAACTTTCTGACTTAACTCTTCAAATATGTCTCCCATTTCAACAAATGAGGTTTTTTATAGACTAGAAGAGTTCTGCCTTTTAAGACAGGAAAGTATAGCAGTTAAAGTTGCTACTTGAGAAAATACTGAACCATAGAGATAAAAATAGCCCTGTGATTCAAATTATAAATTGTATTTGGAATAAAAATGAGAGAACTAGGGGTGCTAAAAAACACATCCTCCAAAGACAGATATTTACATGGGAATGTGGCAGATAATTAATTGACATATTACTGATCTTGCTGGATTTTATTCTGCTTTACTTCCATAAATTGCAGGATCTTCTTTACTTTATCTTTGCCAGAAGATTTAAACTTTAAAAGCCTTGCCCTCATAATTTGCGAGTTAATTTATTTATAGAGAAAATATAAACGCTGCTTAAGCTAATTCAAATGAAATTAAAAGTAAATAAGTAGCCAACCTTATCACTGTCTGTAACCTACTAACACGGTAAGGAAAGCATCAGATGAGCTACCTGAGAAACTAACGTTACGTTTCCCCACTTTAAAACCAAACAAACATGGCCGCTCAGCCTGCTGATCAGCTCTCTTCACTGCCATCTTCTTTTCTTTTCAGGTGCTGCATCATAACAGTGGTGCTTCCGTGCCATGTTAATTTGTTTTTACAAAAGTTGCATGTTACGACTTTTTTCGCTTTACAAAGCGCAGGCTATTTTAATTATTGTGATCAATTTGCGCCGTCAATCCCGGCGCATGCGCGCTTTATTTGCAGTCTGGTTGCTGAGGGGAAACATCCTCTGACTACAGCGCTGAGAGGGACTCCTGCGGGAGAACGGGGTTGGGATGGGGGAGGCGCCCTACGGCAATGAAGACGGCGGCGGATGACGCATTAATCGCACCACACAACTAATCGGTGATGAAATTCGTTGCCAACGTTTTTAAAAGTCGATTTTTATCGATTTTATCGATTCGTTGTTGCAGCCCTACCGAAACCCAAAAAAATTAATGAAAAAATCCCCAAAAATTAATGAATTGCAATTATTTTTAATGATCCGCGGAAACCCTGGATCATTTCCGCATGTTTTGCTGTTTTGAATTTAATCATCTGGCGCATGCCCTCTAACATCTCCAAGGAACTCAGAGGGGAGCGGACGGGAGCCACAGCGGAGGCTGTAGGCTTTGCTTTGAGCAGGCGGTCTGGAGCGCAGCAGGGCGGAGCGCTGACTGAGTATGTGGGATTTCGGGGTTAGTATGACATGTTGGTCATGTTGCTGTTAGCATAAACAAAACGTGTTGCACAATGCTTGCACACTGTTGCACTTTTATCCACAGCTTTCTTTCCGCCGTCATCGTAGGTCACTCTTAATGCAAAGTGGTCCCATACAGCAGACCTATAAAGTGCTGCTGGCGCGTCTTCCAACTCCTGTTCTTTCCCACTCGCCATACCCTCACAATTCTCCACAACAACTGATTTTTTTTCTGCTACACCCGGCTACGCTGCTTCGCTTCTTCTTCTTGTTTACTACTGGTGGTTGGCTTTGGTCACAGTACCGCCACCTTCTGCTCTGGAGTGTAAACGCTTCGCCTATGAGAAAAAGGAGCAGCGCATGAACCGAACGCAACACACGCGAACCGAGACAGTCGAACCGAACGGTTCGGACGGTTTTCATAAACCGTTCCATCCCTACTAAACAGTAGAGCAGGCATCCCCAAACTCGGTCCTCGAGGGCCGCTGTCCTGCAGGTTTTAAGGGTTTCCCTGCTTTAGCACAGCTGATTAACATGAATGCAGTAGAGCAGAAGCCTGTTAATCAGCTTTCAATTAAAATCAGCTGTGCTGGAGCAAGGGAACCTCTAAAACCTGCAGGACAGCGGCCCTCGAGGACCGAGTTTGGGGATGCCTGCAGTAGAGCTTTGAGCGTCAAGTCCGCCACTTTCAGCCGCTTGTTGGATAACTCCATTTCCTAATGTTACAACATATTTGCTCTCCCAGCTAGTTCCTTCAACCTCAGCGAAAAAACAAAACAAAAACTAGATAGTGTAAAGAGGGGCTGTGTCCAAATGAACGCCCTAGTCCCCATATAGTGCTCACGAAGGTCTAGTGGTGAAAAAGTAGTGGACTCGAAATTCACCAAAACGAAAAGTAGTGATCATCAGTGGTGACTAGACCAGCAGATATATCTATGAATGCTTTACTAGAGCTCACTTCGGGAAGCATCATCGGATTTGTTGTCGCAGCAGCCCTCTGCCAGACCGGTGACAAATAGCAAAAATGATGCATGCACCATGCAGAGTCACAACACCAAAAGGGAGTGAAAAGTAGTGACCATCTGTTCCAACCCTCAGTTAACTTAGTTTATTATAAAGACCACTATATATTCCCCACTCTATATAGTGATGGAGGGATTTTGGAGTTAGGGTGGACGTTCAGACACAGTTAGGGCGTTTACTACATGTGTGCATGCAAATTAGGAAACATCCTAAATACAGAGGCAGCCATTCAAATTTGCCCTTCCCAGCCAAATGGCAGCCAACTTCCCTCCAAATCCAAGCAAAATCTCCTCCAACTTTCAGCCACTGCAGTGCTCCCGTCTTGCATAATTATTTACTCCGACTCCACCGTTTCACAGAATAACATGGTCTGACCAGGAGATGGCCTTCTCTTTAGATCTAAATGTCCACATATCATTAAAGAAAGAATATTTTAGTACAAGGATTAATGTTTAAAAAGGAATTGCAGGGGACCAGCCACGGACCAGGCACGGACAAGCCAAGGACCCATTGTGGACCAGCTATGGAACAGCTACAGACCAGGCAAGGACCAGGACAGGACCAACCACTGACCAGCCGAGGACCCATTGTGGACCAGCCACGGAACAGCTACAGACCAGGCAAGGACCAGGACTGGACCAACCACTGACCAGCCACGGACCAGGCAAGGACCAGTCAAGGACATGCCACGGACAAGCCAAGGACCCATTGTGGACCAGCTACAGACCAGGACATGACCAGGATAGGACCAACCACGGACCAGCCAAGGACCCATTGTGGACCAGCCACGGAACAGCTACAGACCAGGCAAGGACCAGGACCGGAACAGCCACAGACCAGGCAAGGACCAGGATAGGACCTACCACGGACCAGCCAAGGACCCATTGTGGACCAGCAAAGGAGACTTGTGGAATTAGCCGAAACAACCCATCTTGGTGTAAAAAACAACTGGACATTCAACTTCATTTTATATCGCAACATACACATAAACATAGAGCTACATTTTTTAGAAAAGCACTGACTTCACTGGTCAGAAAACAGGAAAAAAAACAATGATGGCTGATGTATAGCACCTACGCCAACTGGTGGAGAAATACTTATACAACAACTCAGTACAATCTTAACCTGAAATTTATTTATTGTTTAATTATTGTTGTATTTATTTAACCTCTGAACAATATGAAATAACCATATTATAATATTCAACAGAGACATCCAAGGACCAGGCAAGGAGACAACCAAGGACCAGGCAAGGAGACAACCAAGGACCAGGCAAGGACACAACCAAGGACCAGGCAAGGACACAACCAAGGACCAGGCAAGGACACAACCAAGGACCAGGCAAGGACACAACCAAGGACCAGGCAAGGACACAACCAAGGACCAGGCAAGGAGACAACCAAGGACCATTCAAATACCAACCATTAACCAGGCAAAGACCAACTAAGGACCAATCAAGGACCAACCATGGATCAGGCAAGGACTACCAAAGACCAGGCAAGGATCAGCCAAGGACCAACTAAGGACCAGGCAAGAACCAGGCAAGGACAATCCAAGTACCAACCAAGGTTCAGCCCAAGAACTAACTAAGGACCAGCAAGGTACCAGTCAAGGACCAGCAAGGTACGAGTCAAGGACCAGCAAGGTGCCAGCCAAGGACCAGCCAAGTGGCAACCAAGGACCAACTAAGGACTAAGCAAGGATCAGGAAAGGACCATTGAAGGACCAGCCAAGAATCAGGCAAGGACCAGTCAAGGACCAGCCAAGAATCAGGCAAGGACCAGCCAAGGACCTACCAAGGATAAGCCAAGGACAAACCAAGGACCATTCAAGGACCAGCCAAGTTCCCAGCCAGGAACCAGCCAATGACCCATCTAGGACCAGGCAAGGATCAGCCAAAGACAAGGTAAGGACAAGCCAAGAACCAACCAAGGACCCATCAAGGACCAGCAAAGGGCCAGGAGAGACAATCTAAGGACCAACCAAGGCTCAGCCAAGGACCAGGTAAAGCCAAGAACCAACCAAGTACCCATCAAGGATCAGCAAATGACCCATCTAGGACCAGGCAAGGATCAGCCAAAGGCAAGGTAAGGACAAGCCAAGAACCAACCAAGGACCCATCAAGGACCAGCAAAGGGCCAGGAGAGGCAATCTAAGGACCAACCAAGGCTCAGCCAAGGACCAGGTAAAGCCAAGAACCAACCAAGGGCCCATCAAGGATCAGCCAAGGGCCCATCAAGGATCAGGCAAGGGGCCCGCAAAGTACCGGCCAAGGACCAAGCAAGGACCAACCATGGACCAGGCAAGGACCAGCCAAGGACCAACCAAGAACCAACCAAGGACAAGGTAAGGGCAAGCCAAGTGCCAGCCTAGGACCACATAAGGACAAACCAAGGAGCAGCCAAGGACCAAGACAGGACAAGCCCAGAACCAGCCAAGGACCCATCAAGGGGCAGCAAAGGAGCAGCCAAGGACCCATTAAGGATCAGCAATGACCAGCCAAGGGCCAGGAAAGGATAATATAAGGACCAAACAAGGTTAAGCCAAGGACCAGGCAAGGAAAAACCAAGTACCAACCAAGGACAAGGTAAGGAAAAGCCAAGGGCCAGCCTAGAACCACATAAGGACGAACTGAGGAGCACCCAAGTACAAAGTAAGGACAAGCCCAGAACCAGCCAAGGACCCATCAAGGACAAGCCCAGAACCAGCCAAGGACCCATCAAGGAGCAGCAAAGGAGCAGCAAAGGACCCATTAAGGATCAGCAATGACCAGCCAAGGGCCAGGAAAGGACAATATAAGGACCAACCAAGGTTAAGCCAAGGACCAGGCAAGGAAAAACCAAGTACCAACCAAGGACAAGGTAAGGAAAAGCCAAGTGCCAGCCTAGAACCAGATAAGGACGAACTAAGGACCAACCAAGGTTAAGTCAAGGACGAACCAAGGACAAGCCAAGGACCATTCAAGGACCAGCCAACTACCAACCAAGGACAAGCCAAGGACCATTCAAGGACCAGCCAAGTACCAACCAAGGACCAGCCAAGTGGCAGCCAAGGACCAACTAAGGACCAAACATGGACCAAGCAAGGATCAGCCAAGGACCCATCAAGGATAAGCCAAGGACCAACCAAGGACCCATCAAGGATCAGCCAAGGACCCATCAAGGATCAGCCAAGGATCCATCAAGGATCAGCCAAGGGGACCACAAAGGACCGGCCAAGGACCAAGCAAGGACCAACCATGGACAAGGCAAGGACCAGCCAAGGACCAACTAAGGTTTAGCCAAGGACTATTCAAGGACCAGCCAAATACCAACCAAGGACCAGCCAAGGACCAACCAAGTACCAACCAAGGACAAGGTAAGGACAGGCCAAGTCCCAGCCTAGGACCAGATAAGGACAAACCAAGGAGCAGCTAAGGACCAGGTAAAGAATCAGCCAAGGATCAGGCAAGGTTCAGCCAAGGACCAACTAAGGACCAGGCAAGAACCAGGCAAGGACAATCCAAGTACCAACCAAGGTTCAGCCCAAGAACTAACTAAGGACCAGCAAGGTACGAGTCAAGGACCAGCAAGGTGCCAGCCAAGGACCAGCCAAGTGGCAACCAAGGACCAACTAAGGACTAAGCAAGGATCAGGAAAGGACCATTGAAGGACCAGCCAAGAATCAGGCAAGGACCAGTCAATGTGCCAGTCAAGGACCAGCCAAGAACCAGCACAGGACCCATCTAAGACAAGGAAATAATCAGCCAAGGACCAAGAAAGGATGATATAAGGACCAACCATGGACCATGGAAGGGCCAACCAAGGACAAGGTAAGGACAAGCCAAGTGCCAGCCTAGGACCACATAAGGACAAACCAAGGAGCAGCCAAGGACCAAGCAAGGACAAGCCCAGAACCAGCCAAGGACCCATCAAGGAGCAGCAAAGGAGCAGCCAAGGACCCATTAAGGATCAGCAATGACCAGCCAAGGGCCAGGAGAGGACAATATAAAGACCAACCAAGGTTAAGCCAAGGACCAGGCAGGGAAAAACCAAGTACCAACCAAGGTTTAGCAAAGGACCATTCAAGGACCAGCCAAGTACCAACCAAGGACCAGCCAAGTGGCAGCCAAGAACCAGTCAAGGACCAACTAAGGACCAAACATGGACCAGTCAAGGACCAACTAAGGACCAGGCAGGGACCAGCCAAGGACCAACCAAGTACCAACCAAGGACAAGGTAAGGAAAAGCCAAGTGCCAGCCTAGAACCAGATAAGGACGAACTAAGGAGCACCCAAGTACAAAGTAAGGACAAGCCAAGAACCAGCCAAGGACCCATCAAGGACCAGCAAAGGAGCAGCCAAGGACCCATTAGGGATCAGCAATGACCAGCCAAGGGCCAGGAAAGGACAATATAAGGACCAACCAAGGTTAAGCCAAGGACCAGGCAAGGAAAAACCAAGTACCAACCAAGGTTTAGCCAAGGACCATTCAAGGACCATTGAAAGACCATTCAAGGACCAACCAAGGACCAGCCAAGTGGCAGTCAACGACCAGCCAAGGACCAACCCTGGACCATGCAAGGGCCAACCAAGTACCAACCAAGGAGAAGGTAAGGACAAGCCAAGTGCCAGCCTAGGACCAACTAAGGACCAGCAAGGATCAGGCAAGGACCAGTCAAGGACCAGCCAAAAATCAGGCAAGGACCAGCCAAGGACCTGCCAAGGATAAGCCAAGGACAAACTAAGGACCATTTAAGGACCAGCCAAGTTGCCAGCCAGGGACCAGCTAGGAACCAGCCAATGACCCATCTAGGACCAGGTAAGGATCAGCCAAGGACCAGGCAAGGATCAGCCAAGGACCAGGTAAAGCCAAGAACCAACCAAGTACCCATCAATGATCAGGCAAGGGGCCCACAAAGGACCGGCCAAGGGGCCCACAAAGGACCGGCCAAGGACCAACCATGGACCAGGCAAGGACCAGCCAAGGACCAACCAAGCACCAACCAAGGACAAGGTAAGGACAAGCCAAGTGCCAGCCTAGGACCACATAAGGACAAACCAAGGAGCAGCCAAGGACCAAGCAAGGACAAGCCCAGAACCAGCCAAGGACCCATCAAGGAGCAGCAAAGGAGCAGCCAAGGACCCATTAAGGATCAGCAATGACCAGCCAAGGGCCAGGAGAGGACAATCTAAAGACCAACCAAGGTTAAGCCAAGGACCAGGCAGGGAAAAACCAAGTACCAACCAAGGTTTAGCAAAGGACCATTCAAGGACCAGCCAAGTACCAACCAAGGACCAGCCAAGTGGCAGCCAAGAACCAGCCAAGGACCAACTACGGACCAAACATGGACCAGGCAGGGACCAGCCAAGGACCAACCAAGTACCAACCAAGGACAAGGTAAGAACAAGCCAAGTTCCAGCCTAGGACCATTGAAGGACCAGCTAAGGACCAGCCAAGAATCAGGCAAGGACCAGCCAAGAACCTACCAAGGATAAGCCAAGGAAAAACCAGGCACCATTCAAGAACCAGCCAAGTTGCCAGCCAGGGACAAGCCAGGAACCAGCCAATGACCCATCAAGGACCAGGCAAGGATCAGCCAAGGACAAGGTAAGGACAAGCAAGAACCAACCAAGGACCCATCAAGGACCAGCAAAGGGCCAGGAAAAGACAATCTAAGGACCAACCAAGGCTCAGCCAAGGACCACATAAAGCCAAGAACCAACCAAGTACCCTTCAAGGATCAGCCAAGGACCCATCAAGGATCAGGCAAGGGGCCCACAAAGGACCGGCCAAGGACCAAGCAAAGACCAACCATGGACCAGGCAAGGACCAGTCAAGGACCAACCAAGCACCAACCAAGGACAAGGTAAGGAAAAGCCAAGTGCCAGCCTAGAACCAGATAAGGACGAACTAAGGAGCAGCCAAGTACAAAGCAAGGACAAGCCAAGAACCAGCCAAGGACCCATCAAGGACCAGCAAAGGAGCAGCCAAGGACCCATTAAGGATCAGCAATGACCAGCCAAGGGCCAGGAAAGGATAATATAAGGACCAAACAAGGTTAAGCCAAGGACCAGGCAAGGAAAAACCAAGTACCAACCAAGGACAAGGTAAGGAAAAGCCAAGAGCCAGCCTAGAACCACATAAGGACGAACTAAGGAGCACCCAAGTACAAAGTAAGGACAAGCCCAGAACCAGCAGAGGACCCATCAAGGACAAGCCCAAAACCAGCCAAGGACCCATCAAGGACCAGCAAAGGAGCAGCCAAGGACCCATCAAGGATCAGCAATGACCAGCCAAGGGCCAGGAAAGGACAATCTAAGGACCAACCAAGGTTAAGTCAAGGACCAACCAAGGACAAGCCAAGGACCATTCAAGGACCAGCCAAGTACCAACCAAGGACCAGCCAAGTGGCAGCCAAGGACCAACTAAGGACCAAACATGGACCAAGCAAGGATCAGCCAAGGACCCATCAAGGATCAGCCAAGGACCCATCAAGGATCAGCCAAGGACCCATCAAGGATCAGCCAAGGGGACCACAAAGAACCGGCCAAGGACCAAGCAAGGACCACCCATGGACAAGGCAAGGACCATCCAAGGACCAACCAAGGTTCAGCCAAGGACCAACTAAGGACCAGGCAAGAACCAGGCAAGGACAAACCAAGTACCAACTAAGGTTCAGCCCAAGAACTAACTAAGGACCAGCAAGGTACCAGTCAAGGACCAGCAAGGTACCAGTCAAGGACCAGCAAGGTACGAGTCAAGGACCAGCAAGGTGCCAGCCAAGGACCAGCCAAGTGGCAACCAAGGACCAACTAAGGACTAAGCAAGGATCAGGAAAGGACCATTGAAGGACCAGCCAAGAATCAGGCAAGGACCAGTCAAAGACCAGCCAAGAATCAGGCAAGGACCAGCCAAGAACCTGCCAAGGAAAAACCAAGCACCATTCAAGAACCAGCCAAGTTGCCAGCCAGGGACAAGCCAGGAACCAACCAAGGACCCATCAAGGACCAGCAAAGGGCCAGGAAAAGACAATCTAAGGACCAACCAAAGCTCAGCCAAGGACCACGTAAAGCCAAGAACAAACCAAGTACCCTTCAAGGATCAGCCAAGGACCCATCAAGGATCAGGCAAGGGGCCCACAAAGGACCGGCCAAGGGGCCCGCAAAGTACCGGCCAAGGGGCCCACAAAGGACCGGCCAAGGACCAAGCAAAGACCAACCATGGACCAGGCAAGGACCAGTCAAGGACCAACCAAGCACCAACCAAGGACAAGGTAAGGAAAAGCCAAGTGCCAGCCTAGAACCAGATAAGGACGAACTAAGGAGCAGCCAAGTACAAAGCAAGGACAAGCCAAGAACCAGCCAAGGACCCATCAAGGACCAGCAAAGGAGCAGCCAAGGACCCATTAAGGATCAGCAATGACCAGCCAAGGGCCAGGAAAGGATAATATAAGGACCAACCAAGGTTAAGCCAAGGACCAGGCAAGGAAAAACCAAGTACCAACCAAGGACAAGGTAAGGAAAAGCCAAGTGCCAGCCTAGAACCAGATAAGGACGAACTATGGAGCACCCAAGTACAAAGTAAGGACAAGCCAAGAACCAGCCAAGGACAAGCCCAGAACCAGCCAAGGACCCATCAAGGACCAGCAAAGGAGCAGCCAAGGACCCATGAAGGATCAGCAATGACCAGCCAAGGGCCAGGAAAGGACAATCTAAGGACCAACCAAGGTTAAGTCAAGGACCAACCAAGGACAAGCCAAGGACCATTCAAGGACCAGCCAAGTACCAACCAAGGACCAGCCAAGTGGCAGCCAAGGACCAACTAAGGACCAAACATGGACCAAGCAAGGATCAGCCAAGGACCCATCAAGGATAAGCCAAGGACCCATCAAGGATAAGCCAAGGACCAACCAAGGACCCATCAAGGATCAGCCAAGGACCCATCAAGGATCAGCCAAGGACCCATCAAGGATCAGCCAAGGGGACCACAAAGGACCGGCCAAGGACCAAGCAAGGACCAACCATGGACAAGGCAAGGACCAACCAAGGTTTAGCCAAGGACTATTCAAGGACCAGCCAAATACCAACCAAGGACCAGCCAAGGACCAACCAAGTACCAACCAAGGACAAGGTAAGGACAGGCCAAGTCCCAGCCTAGGACCAGATAAGGACAAACCAAGGAGCAGCTAAGGACCAGGTAAGGAATCAGCCAAGCATGAGGCAAGGTTCAGCCAAGGACCAACTAAGGACCAGGCAAGAACCAGGCAAGGACAAACCAAGTACCAACCAAGGTTCAGCCCAAGAACTAACTAAGGACCAGCAAGGTACCAGCCAAGGACCAGCAAGGTGCCAGCCAAGGACCAGCAAGGTACCAGTCAAGGACCAGCAAGGTACCAGTCAAGGACCAGCAAGGTACGAGTCAAGGACCAGCAAGGTGCCAGCCAAGGATCAGCCAAGTGGCAACCAAGGACCAACTAAGGACTAAGCAAGGATCAGGAAAGGACCATTGAAGGACCAGCCAAGAATCAGGCAAGGACCAGTCAAAGACCAGCCAAGAATCAGGCAAGGACCAGCCAAGGACCTACCAAGGATAAGCCAAGGACAAACCAAGGACCATTCAAGGACCAGCCAAGTTCCCAGCCAGGAACCAGCCAATGACCCATCTAGGACCAGGCAAGGATCAGCCAAAGACAAGGTAAGGACAAGCCAAGAACCAACCAAGGACCCATCAAGGACCAGCAAAGGGCCAGGAGAGACAATCTAAGGACCAACCAAGGCTCAGCCAAGGACCAGGTAAAGCCAAGAACCAACCAAGTACCCATCAAGGATCAGACAAGGACCCATCAAGGATCAGGCAAGGATCAGCCAAGGACCAGGCAAGGATCAGTCAAGGACCAGGTAAAGCCAAGAACCAACCAAGTACCCATCAATGATCAGGCAAGGGGCCCACAAAGGACCGGCCAAGGGGCCCGCAAAGTACCGGCCAAGGGGCCCACAAAGGACCGGGCCAAGGACCAACCATGGACCAGGCAAGGACCAGCCAAGGACCAACCAAGCACCAACCAAGGACAAGGTAAGGACAAGCCAAGTGCCAGCCTAGGACCACATAAGGACAAACCAAGGAGCAGCCAAGGACCAAGCAAGGACAAGCCCTGAACCAGTCAAGGACCCATCAAGGAGCAGCAAAGGAGCAGCCAAGGACCCATTAAGGATCAGCAATGACCAGCCAAGGGCCAGGAGAGGACAATCTAAAGACCAACCAAGGTTAAGCCAAGGACCAGGCAGGGAAAAACCAAGTACCAACCAAGGTTTAGCAAAGGACCATTCAAGGACCAGCCAAGTACCAACCAAGGACCAGCCAAGTGGCAGCCAAGAACCAGCCAAGGACCAACTACGGACCAAACATGGACCAGCCAAGTACCAACCAAGGACCAGCCAAGTGGCAGCCAAGGACCAACTAAGGACCAAACATGGACCAAGCAAGGATCAGCCAAGGACCCATCAAGGATAAGCCAAGGACCCATCAAGGATCAGCCAAGGACCCATCAAGGATCAGCCAAGGGGACCACAAAGGACCAAGCAAGGACCAACCATGGACAAGGCAAGGACCATCCAAGGACCAACCAAGGTTTAGCCAAGGACTATTCAAGGACCAGCCAAATACCAACCAAGGACCAGCCAAGGACCAACCAAGTACCAACCAAGGACAAGGTAAGGACAGGCCAAGTCCCAGCCTAGGACCAGATAAGTACAAACCAAGGAGCAGCTAAGGACCAGGTAAGGAATCAGCCAAGGACCAGGCAAGGTTCAGCCAAGGACCAACTAAGGACCAGGCAAGAACCAGGCAAGGACAAACCAAGTACCAACTAAGGTTCAGCCCAAGAACTAAGGACCAGCAAGGTACCAGTCAAGGACCAGCAAGGTACCAGTCAAGGACCAGCAAGGTACGAGTCAAGGACCAGCAAGGTGCCAGCCAAGGACCAGCCAAGTGGCAACCAAGGACCAACTAAGGACTAAGCAAGGATCAGGAAAGGACCATTGAAGGACCAGCCAAGAATCAGGCAAGGATCAGTCAAAGACCAGCCAAGAATCAGGCAAGGACCAGCCAAGAACCTACCAAGGATAAGCCAAGGAAAAACCAAGCACCATTCAAGAACCAGCCAAGTTGCCAGCCAGGGACAAGCCAGGAACCAACCAAGGACCCATCAAGGACCAGCAAAGGGCCAGGAAAAGACAATCTAAGGACCAACCAAGGCTCAGCCAAGGACCACGTAAAGCCAAGAACAAACCAAGTACCCTTCAAGGATCAGCCAAGGACCCATCAAGGATCAGCCAAGGGGCCCACAAAGGACCGGCCAAGGGGCCCGCAAAGTACCGGCCAAGGGGCCCACAAAGGACCGGCCAAGGACCAAGCAAAGACCAACCATGGACCAGGCAAGGACCAGTCAAGGACCAACCAAGTACCAACCAAGGTTTAGCCAAGGACCATTCAAGGACCAGCCAAGTACCAACCAAGGAGCAGCCAAGTGGCAGTCAACGACCAGCCAAGGAGCAAGCAAGGACCAGGCAAGGGACAAGGCAAGGACCAGCCAAGAACCAGCCAATGACCCATCTAAGACAAGGAAAAAATCAGCCAAGGCCAAGAAAGGATCAGCTAAGGACCAACCCTGGACCATGCAAGGGCCAACCAAGTACCAACCAAGGAGAAGGTAAGGACAAGCCAAGTGCCAGCCTAGGACCAACTAAGGACCAGCAAGGATCAGGCAAGGACCAGTCAAGGACCAGCCAAGAATCGGGCAAGGACCAGCCAAGGACCTACCAAGGATAAGCCAAGGACAAACCAAGGACCATTTAAGGACCAGCCAAGTTGCCAGCCAGGGACCAGCTAGGAACCAGCCAATGACCCATCTAGGACCAGGTAAGGATCAGCCAAGGACCAGGCAAGGATCAGTCAAGGACCAGGTAAAGCCAAGAACCAACCAAGTACCCATCAATGATCAGGCAAGGGGCCCACAAAGGACCGGCCAAGGGGCCCACAAAGGACCGGCCAAGGACCAACCATGGACCAGGCAAGGACCAGCCAAGGACCAACCAAGCACCAACCAAGGACAAGGTAAGGACAAGCCAAGTGCCAGCCTAGGACCACATAAGGACAAACCAAGGAGCAGCCAAGGACCAAGCAAGGACAAGCCCAGAACCAGCCAAGGACCCATCAAGGAGCAGCAAAGGACCCATTAAGGACCCATTAAGGATCAGCAATGACCAGCCAAGGGCCAGGAGAGGACAATCTAAAGACCAACCAAGGTTAAGCCAAGGACCAGGCAGGGAAAAACCAAGTACCAACCAAGGTTTAGCAAAGGACCATTCAAGGACCAGCCAAGTACCAACCAAGGACCAGCCAAGTGGCAGCCAAGAACCAGCCAAGGACCAACTACGGACCAAACATGGACCAGGCAGGGACCAGCCAAGGACCAACCAAGTACCAACCAAGGACAAGGTAAGAACAAGCCAAGTTCCAGCCTAGGACCATTGAAGGACCAGCCAAGAATCAGGCAAGGACCAGCCAAGAACCTACCAAGGATAAGCCAAGGAAAAACCAAGCACCATTCAAGAACCAGCCAAGTTGCCAGCCAGGGACCAGCCAGGAACCAGCCAATGACCCATCAAGGACCAGGCAAGGATCAGCCAAGGACAAGGTAAGGACAAGCCAAGAACCAACCAAGGACCCATCAAGGACCAGCAAAGGGCCAGGAAAAGACAATCTAAGGACCAACCAAGGCTCAGCCAAGGACCACGTAAAGCCAAGAACCAACCAAGTACCCTTCAAGGATCAGCCAAGGACCCATCAAGGATCAGGCAAGGGGCCCACAAAGGACCGGCCAAGGACCAAGCAAAGACCAACCATGGACCAGGCAAGGACCAGTCAAGGACCAACCAAGCACCAACCAAGGACAAGGTAAGGAAAAGCCAAGTGCCAGCCTAGAACCAGATAAGGACGAACTAAGGAGCAGCCAAGTACAAAGCAAGGACAAGCCAAGAACCAGCCAAGGACCCATCAAGGACCAGCAAAGGAGCAGCCAAGGACCCATTAAGGATCAGCAATGACCAGCCAAGGGCCAGGAAAGGATAATATAAGGACCAAACAAGGTTAAGCCAAGGACCAGGCAAGGAAAAACCAAGTACCAACCAAGGACAAGGTAAGGAAAAGCCAAGGGCCAGCCTAGAACCACATAAGGACGAACTAAGGAGCACCCAAGTACAAAGTAAGGACAAGCCCAGAACCAGCCAAGGACCCATCAAGGACAAGCCCAAAACCAGCCAAGGACCCATCAAGGACCAGCAAAGGAGCAGCCAAGGACCCATCAAGGATCAGCAATGACCAGCCAAGGGCCAGGAAAGGACAATCTAAGGACCAACCAAGGTTAAGTCAAGGACCAACCAAGCACCAACCAAGGACAAGGTAAGGAAAAGCCAAGTGCCAGCCTAGAACCAGATAAGGACGAACTAAGGAGCAGCCAAGTACAAAGCAAGGACAAGCCAAGAACCAGCCAAGGACCCATCAAGGACCAGCAAAGGAGCAGCCAAGGACCCATTAAGGATCAGCAATGACCAGCCAAGGGCCAGGAAAGGATAATATAAGGACCAACCAAGGTTAAGCCAAGGACCAGGCAAGGAAAAACCAAGTACCAACCAAGGACAAGGTAAGGAAAAGCCAAGTGCCAGCCTAGAACCAGATAAGGACGAACTATGGAGCACCCAAGTACAAAGTAAGGACAAGCCAAGAACCAGCCAAGGACAAGCCCAGAACCAGCCAAGGACCCATCAAGGACCAGCAAAGGAGCAGCCAAGGACCCATGAAGGATCAGCAATGACCAGCCAAGGGCCAGGAAAGGACAATCTAAGGACCAACCAAGGTTAAGTCAAGGACCAACCAAGGACAAGCCAAGGACCATTCAAGGACCAGCCAAGTACCAACCAAGGACCAGCCAAGTGGCAGCCAAGGACCAACTAAGGACCAAACATGGACCAAGCAAGGATCAGCCAAGGACCCATCAAGGATAAGCCAAGGACCCATCAAGGATAAGCCAAGGACCAACCAAGGACCCAAAGGAGCAGCCAAGGACCCATTAAGGATCAGCAATCACCAGCCAAGGGCCAGGAGAGGACAATCTAAAGACCAACCAAGGTTAAGCCAAGGACCAGGCAGGGAAAAACCAAGTACCAACTAAGGTTTAGCAAAGGACCATTCAAGGACCAGCCAAGTACCAACCAAGGACCAGCCAAGTGGCAGCCAAGAACCAGCCAAGGACCGACTAAGGACCAAACATGGACAAGGCAAGGACCAACTAAGGACCAGGCAGGGACCAGTCAAGGACCAACCAAGTACCAACCAAGGACAAGGTAAGAACAAGCCAAGTTCCAGCCTAGGACCATTGAAGGACCAGCTAAGGACCAGCCAAGAATCAGGCAAGGACCAGCCATGAACCTACCAAGGATAAGCCAAGGAAAAACCAAGCACCATTCAAGAACCAGCCAAGTTGCCAGCCAGGGACCAGCCAGGAACCAGCCAATGACCCATCTAGGACCAGGCAAGGATCAGCCAAGGACCAGGCAAGGATCAGGCAAGGGCAAGGTAAGGACAAGCCAAGAACCAACCAAGGACCAGCAAAGGGCCAGGAAAAGACAAACTAAGGACCAACCAAGGCTCAGCCAAGGACCAGGTAAAGCCAAGAACCAACCAAGTACCCTTCAAGGATCAGCCAAGGACCCATCAAGGATCAGGCAAGGGGCCCACAAAGGACCGGCCAAGGGGCCCGCAAAGGACCGGCCAAGGGGCCCGCAAAGTACCGGCCAAGGGGCCCGCAAAGGACCGGCCAAGGACCAACCAAGCACCAACTAAGGACCAGTTAACTTCCTATGTTGTCATGGTGATGAATGGCTCCATTCTGATCTCCTCATGTCTAGGTAATCTCTGACAGCTGGGTTGCTAACTGAAGTCCTGGCTGATCCTGGATTCCTCCAAAGAGATGGGAGAAAACACCACAGAGGCACATTTTAGATACTTCAATGAACACATGTCCCTTTTCTTCTCTCTGAGGGATTCAGGAACAGATGGTGTTTAAATCAGACTGCAGCGCAACAAACAGAATGGAAGTTTGCTGCAGCTTATTTTCTTTTTATCTATCCATGCCAAGACAACAAAACTACATCTAAACTAAGAGAGAGCAGCAGGCCCCTCTCACATCCATAGAGATGTGAGGCTCTGTCACAGGCTGAAGTCGTCATCCTCGACAGAGGCTGAAATAAAACCTTCTAAACTGAACGGCACAGAGGCACCAGTGGATCAAAGCATAACCTCTGCATTAGAAAACCAGAGCCCAACAGACTCGGAGCGAGTTTTATTACTCTGCCTTTTCCGATGGCTTCTAAATGAAACTGTCACAAAAGTCGAGGCGAGGAGAGAGATCCTGAGAATATTAGCGGTCCTGGATCCAGCCCATCAGCTGTCCCTCCCATTCACCCACCACCCCATGTCACAGCAATAAATCCTCTCAGGCCTCATGCTCTGAGGAGTGACTCAAACAGCTGTTGAATATAGTATAAACATGTTTATTTTTGAAAATGGTTTGTTTTTAAATGATGAATAATCTGTAATAGAAGTAGTGCAACAAACGATGTGTTGGTGAATTTCTCTTTACTTGGGTTGCTTTGCAGCAACAATGACCAGAGGCTCCTCTGTTTTCAGCACTTATCTGAAAGAATTGATGGAGAAGTTGGCTGTCCGCTCTTTGCTCTTTGACAAGATGATAAAAATCTCCATGATTGTTTCCCTTACTGCTAAAGAAATGAACCCACAGACAAAAAAATAAAATCGTAAGTAAGTCATATTTAAATTTGAAATCATTGTGGCTTAAACATGTAGATAAATGTACTCTTTATCAGACCATATTGTCTCAAAATTTAGAAAGTTTCCATAAAAAAAATCCTGTCATAAAATCTGTTTTTTTCTTTATCTTCTGCAGGCCAGTTAGTTCTACGTCAGCCTGAAAACCTAAATTTGGCCAATCATATATCAACGGTCATCTGTCAATCAAATGTTTTCATTCATAGCATCTTGATTCATATGTCGCAGCTAATATACGCAACGGTTGAAATCAGAATCCTTTCCTTTCCCATTGAGTTGCGTCCCAGTGTTCACGGGGATGGACGTCTGTGTCTTCGGCAGGCGTAGAGCTAACAGAACTGGCAGCGTTGCGAGGCAAGGGCTCAAACATGTACGGCTGGAAGCCTTCTACACCAAACCAAGCTTCTGCCGCCCTGGCGTCCTCTTCCACAACATCTTCGTCCCCGCTTTCCTCCTCTGAGTTTTAATTGGTACCCCTATATAATGTTTCTAAATACTTATTTCCCGTCATGTGCTCCATCCAATGCAGATCATTGGCTCCCCCCACATCTAGTGAAAACTAGTGTGATAGGATGAGTCATAGAACGCAAACACTCATTGGTTAGCTAAAGGAAATCATCACAGTAGTTTTTGGAGCACATACTTTTTCACTTTTACTTGAGTAAAGAGCAGTGGCGGCTGGTGAAAAATATTTTTGGTGGGGCTGATATAGCCTAGTGTATGTCTCCAACTAATCCGGAATAAGAATTCGATTAAACAATTGGACAATACATACAATTTAACAGTAATGATTTAATTTACTATATAATAACAGTAACAGTGATGATTTTGGTCACTGTGACGGGGTTCTTTGGCCTCCAAGAATCCAGGCTCAGTCGGGTTACCGGTGTTGGTGATTTATTGAGCTCAAAAACTCAAAACAGGGTGCAAAAGAAACTAAACATACAAGATACTCTGGGCCTCAGCCTCCCTCCAGTTACCAGCAATGTAACAAAGAAACAGAAAACAAAAATTGCCGCTTTTCTTCCCACAGCCCTCATTAAATAGTTTAAGCCCCTCACATCAGGCTCTCTTATTTCTGATTTCTTCTCATTAATCAGTTTTGTCCATATATTACCTCCACAAACAATTGATTTACAAAAACAAATAATTTTTACAACTTAATTCTTTTACACAGATTCATTGACTTATTCAATTACACCAAACTGGATTTGAACCCAGCAAAGATGCAGCCAGACTGAAGATGACTAGTCCCCATAGCATAAACACGTACACACACACACCCACCACACATACACACACACACACACACACACACCCACACACCCACACACACACACGACTAACCCCACTGAAATATTAAGTGTGCACCCTCAATACGCCAGCAGGTAACCAGGAACAGCTTGTGTGTTTTAAGTTCATGGAGCTACTGGGCTCAGCGCGAGTGTATTGGTCCTCACAAACACAGTATAACAGGAATGTGTGTGTGGCGCGCAAAGTTAGAGAGGTTGTTTTAAGCGACGAGGTGGATTCGTCACAGTCACAATAACCATGACATGAAATGTTCATATCCTACAACAGGGATATTCTTCTGGCAAACGGGTAGATAAATAAGGATCTCACCGAATTTGGTGGAAGCTGCATCTCGCTCGTTACATTCGCCATCGTCCCTCTAACTGTCTGCACCTGCGCCTGGGTTCAGAAGCCTGTTAAAGCGCAGTATTTTCAGCGCCCCAATACCATAAAGTTCCGAGACGCTGATTGGCCATTAAATTCACCTAGCAATAGTACATGATTGACAGATTCTCTGCAAATGTGGGTCAGTCTGATCAGCGCCCCCAGAACAGAGACGGTAGGAGTCTGTCTGTGGAAATCCACAAATTAATGACAGTAGGTAGGGAAATGTAGTTTATATAATTTGTTTTGCTTATAGGTACACAGTCTAGAGAGTAAAACTGACATTTATGATTTAATTTCTAAAAATATATTTTACGTTTCTCTCTTCTTATCAGGGAGGGCGGTGCCCCAGCGCCCCCTATGGGCCGGCCGCCACTGGTAAAGAGGTCAAGTTGATACTTCAACTTTTACCAGAGTGTTTTTAAACTGCAGGATCTATACTTCTACTGAAGTAACAAATGTGTGAACTTTTGACACCACAGCAAACCGGCCACAACCAGCCTGACAACCTTCCACCACAACAATCCCGCTCCCTTGAAAAACTACCAATCACATTTACTTTATTCACTCGTGTAAAGTTGTCCCCCACTCCAGAGAATTCAAAACCGCAATGGTTGCTGCTTCCCTACAACTTTAAAGGGGAATACCCTTTTTTTTTCTCCATTGGTCCCCTGATTTTCCGTTATTCCATCATGTTCTACTCTACCATCTGAGTTTAGTGTCATTTGGAGCCGTTCTGAAGATATTCCGTTAAGTTATATCCAGTAACGTCTTCCTATGGGCAACGACTTGAAGGCACAAACTAAACTGTTCATCATTTATTCTTTATGGTACGCCAGCATTCAGAACATGGAGGCCGATCACTGTCCCCCAGGACATCTGCGATTATATTTTTATATTTATATCTTTTAAAAACAAAGCGGCGCGTGTATGACATCATCCATGCGTGCCGGCTACCGTTCATTCTTCTGTCCGCTGAGCTACTGCCAGTTTTCCTCACATGCCTGGAAGATGTCTAGTGCTGCTACCACAGATGATCTCGCTCTCCAGATAAATGATTCAGATTAGCTAGAATGAATAGAAGGGGTAGGAACCGGTGTTCCCCTTTAAGGCTAGGCTTAAAACTTTCCTTTTTGATAAAGCTTCTAGTTAGAGTGGCTCAGGTTATCCTGATCTATCTCTATAGTTCTGCTGCTATAGGCTTAGACTGCTGGAGGACATAGGGACCCCTTTTTCATCATTCTGCTTCCTTCTATCTCTATTCTCCTATTCTGCAGAATCTGTTAGTTCAATCTCTAACATTCTGCTCTCTCTGCTTTTTCTCATAGTAGCTTCATCTGGTCTGTTCCTGTTTGGCTGTGACTCCATCCTGGAGAGAAATATCAGCTGTGCACATGAGTCACAATACCTGCCTCCCAAAGGTAAACACTCGCCAGCATGGTGCCATGTTCAGCTAATGTCCTGGTGGCAGTCTCTGCTTTCCTCCTCATTAACAGCAGTTTGCTTCAGGTGCAGGTGTCCTGAGCTACGCTCGCTACTAAATCATTTAAGATGTACAACATTAAGCAAATTTATCAGTATGCACCAGTGTATGCCATCCATCTCTGCTGCCAGATGGGAGTCTGAAAAGAAAGGAGAATTTGGATGCAGTCGTGGTTGGAGAAAGGAGACCAATAGAAGGATTTCATTTTCCTTAACTTAAAGACACCAGCTCCAACTTCCAGCTGCTTCTCAGAGTGGATAAATTCATCTTGGTATTTATATTACTGCAGAGGTAGAAAGTAACAAAGTACTTTTACTTGATTACTGTACTTGAGTACTTTTTTGAGTATCTTTACTTTACTTGAGTAATTGTATGTTGGGGGGGTGGGGTTACTTATTTCTACTCCACTCCATTTCCAGGAAGCTGCTACAGTAGTAGCCACATGTCCCCAATTGGTGGTTCTTTACTGGCCCTTTGCTGGTCCCCTACAATTACTTTTTAAACATTAATCTTTGATTTGTGGACATTTAGATCTAAAGAGAAGCGCCTTCTCCTGGTCAGACGCTGTAGATGGTTGAAAGGGTGGAGCCAAGGTCCAGCCAAGGATTTCAAAAATAGTGCTGAGTTCAAGGCTTTATAGAGTGGTCCCCGTTCATCCGTTTCTATTTGAACGTTTTCTAAGCTAAAACCAGGCTTTGTTGGGCTGCTGGATAAAACCTGGAACTAAACAAAATCCAGTGGATTGTTTTTTTTTACTCTTTTGGGATGACTAAGACCTTTGACTGATGCTGGCTGCCCACCATGTTTCTAATGCATCAAGCATAAACCAAGCTTTAAAATAAATCAACGCACTGAAACCAGGGAGATGATCGTAGCTTTCAGAAGAGACAGGAACAGGTTGAATCCTGTTAACATCCTGGGAGAAGAAGAGGAGGTGGTGGAGGACTAGAAATCCTTTGATGTTCACCTGGCCAACAAACTGCACTGGAGACACAACTGTGAAGCCCTCTCCAAAGAGGAACAGAGCAGACCGACTTCTAGAGGAAGCTTAGGTCCTTCAGATGCTGCAGATCCTCTATCAGTCTGCTGAGGAGAGTCTGATCTCTGCCTCCATCACCTGCCGGGGTAACAGCATCAGAGCTAATGACTGAAAGAAGCTGATAAATAAGGCTGATGTACTGTCAGACCAGCATACCCAAAGTCAATACGCATGCGCAAGAAATCAGATTTGCATACAAGCATGTTATTAGCGTTTATCCCTTTAGTTTTGTAAGAAAAATATATTTTGAACTACCTGGATGGGGGTGTATCCCTTTAGTGAGGTACAAAAAAAAACAACTACAATCAGAAGCCATATGCTTCAAAAAATAGCAAAAAGTAATAGTTTTTTCACATGACTAAAGGGATACATGCCCGTTGAGGTTAACGTGTATTTTTCATAAAAACCTAAAGGGCTAAAAGGGGACTTTAAAGGGGACTGTGGGTATGCTGGTCTGATGGGCTATGTTGATCTGGCACAACACCAATCTCTTCAGAAGGAAGAAGGTGATGGACAGTAGTCAGCATCTTCTTCATCAGACTGTCAGACACCAAGAGTGTCTTGACTCAGAGGCTTCTGCAGAACTGCTGCAAGACAGACCTCTACAGGAGATACTGCCCACAGCATCAACATCTAGAACAACCTGGTTAAAGAAAAGCCTATGAGATGCTGCAACATTTAACTTCCCTTTGGGATGAATAAAGTGTTTATTTCTGAGGATCTAAACCTAACCTTTGACTCTTAGAGGTGTTTATCCCTTCTATCAGAGACGTGTAACATCTCTGTGTTTACAGATTCAAACTCTGGGCTCCTGACACACTCATACAAATACATAAATGCAGATGCATTCCTATTTCCATGCAGAGCCATTCATATTTTCCATCCAGAGCGCTGGGGGTGGGAGAAGGCTGGGTCTTAGCTCTTTGTTTGATGCCTGCGTGGCCTTGGTGCCATTTAATGAGCTGTAATCGTGCTCCAGAAGGATTCTAATTAATCTGCTCGCACACAAAAGGTCCGTCTATCCCTCACTCTCCCTCTCTCTCTCCGTGTCATTGCTGACCTCTCTCTCTCTTCCTCTCTAACTTCATACAGACATTTCTAGCTCGTACAGCTGCCTTCCCTCGGTCTGGGTTAGCTTTTTTAAATCTTAGGCATGTATGTGACAGAAGGTGAAGTCCATTTGGGGGAAACTGGGTGATATAATTGCACAAGCTGTGGCTGTTATTAAGGAAGCGTTGCAATTTACAACATCAGCAGCCAGAAGTCATCCCAGAGCCCGTTAGCAAGCTGCACCATCCCCCAGCTCTAAGCACGCCACGTTCAGCTAGCAAAGGTCCCAGCGCTGTTGTCGTCAGTCCTGAACACAGACACTAATGAACGGTTTGATGCTTTCTCCTTCGGCTGCCTGCTTCCTTTTCAAAGGGAAATCACATCCTTGCTCTTCCTCAAATCTTCCCATTTCAGCTGAACTGAAGATCCAAGAAGCTGAACTGATCCGCATCTCAGTATATATTGGAAACACATCATGTCAGGGAGCCGGACACCGCCTGATCCCGCCCTGTCAGCCCATCACAGTGGATGCTGAGCAGTTGGTAGCGGTGTCAGAAGTATTCATGTTTATTACTCCAGTATAAATGTTACTGTTTAAATACACTTCTGTAGACGTTAGAGGATCAAGATTTTTACTCGAGTAAACGTGTAAAAGTACTATTTTGTTATGATAAGTAAAACTAATGCAGGATGAACTCTTAAGGCCAGAAGCTTTACTGCTCTACCCCATTAAAGGAACATTTTTCTACAGTTCTGGATCATAACTTCCTTAGACTTCATTTTCTTAGTTTTATAACTAATGGTGCCCCATTTAACTTTGCATCATCTTACATCAAACTGTTTATTTTGAAATGTGGTGAGCAACAAGTTGGGGCAGCACCGAGTCCAACCTCAAAGAAGTGAATTGTCTGGAAGAAACTAACTCTAAATCCTCCTTAGATGTCAATGC
>NW_024038280.1:0-37500 GCF_016077235.1 Cyprinodon tularosa
AGGTTAATACTTCAACATTTCAGTATATCTCTCTTGTCAAAGATCCTTGTTTCTTCCCCTGTGCTGCTGGAACACCTGTATTTATTCACTCTGGTTGATAAATGTTATTTTACTGATACAGTTTCTCCTGAAAGGGCTTTCTGCATGTGGGTCAAAAGACTGAGAAAATCCTAGACAGAGAGCGGAGCATTCAGGGGGGTTAGGTGGCTGCAAAGCTCTTTCTCATTAGCATACAGCTGCAGTAGCGCTTCCTCTTGGGATGGGTTAGGGCAAGGGCGTAGTTTAGTTTCATTGGTCTGATGTCATTGGTTCTTTGCAAAATATGCATGTTCTTTTTTATGCTAAATGTGAGCATCAGGGCTTATTTGGTTTAAAGAGATCAGCAGCATTTCCTGCTACATTAATATAAATCTTATCAGCACTACACTCGCTAGATGCTGTTTATCAATGTTTAAAGCATCACTGGCTCTGATTAATGTGGAATTATGACTTTTTCCACTTTGAAAAGCTTTGCATTTAAACTTACCAGCGGCTAAGACAGAAGGTAAATAAATATAGTCTAAATATGTCTGTTATATGTGGATTTATCCCGTGTTTTCTTTTGAAGATATAGAATTGTACAGAGGTAAAACCCACTCTTATTTTTTTTTTATCTAATATGCTCTCTCTGTATCATGCAAAATAATACATTAAAGGGACGGTAAATAAATGTATTTACATTTTCACTGGAACCATAAGAGGAACTGAAACTGAGCATTTAAAATATCAACTTCACTATACACGTTGTACATCTGGGCTGTAGTTACTCTGTGTTGCCCATTTCAGGTATTTTATCCTGGGGCAGAAACAATTAATCATATTAATTGATTATTTAAATATTCCTCAACTAATTTAGTAATATATTAATCGTTAACTGGACTATAGGGCAACAAAATTGTTCCTTTAGCCAACAGAACGACCCACTTAGAGCAGGAATTATAACCAAGATTGTGAAAAAATATGTAAACATATTTTGCATTTAAGATACAAAAAAAAAAGTTTTCGTCTGTCAATATTCTCCATCCAGAACTCCTCAGGAGGAAACGTTTCTGTTTCACCTGCTTTCATTTTGTAAAAGATCTTCTTTAAGGATCCTTTGGCTGATCTGATTATTAATCAATTCATCGAAATAATATTCGACAGATTATTCAACTTGCAGAATAATCATTAGTTTCAGCCCTAATTTTATGGTAACTTTCCAAACACATTTCTTCCATCATGCAGCAGTGAAGGGCAGCTGCTTCACCCTGAGGCTGCCCTGCAGCATTATATCTGTTTCCTACAATCATGTAATGTTTCTATTATACCAGAGCATTTTTAATAGTAAAGGATTTAATGTAACACAACCTTTTATCATCATCCTATATTGCTGACTGTCTGACTGTTTAAATAGTGACATCATCTATAAAGCACAACACTGAGAATCAGCCTAAATTTATTCAAATATAAAATCACTCAACAAATATAAAAAAAAACAATATATAACACTATAACACTATCTTATCTGTAATGTAATAGTATCCAAAATAAACAGCCAGATTTAAGCATTATTTACCAGACATTAATGTACTAATTTACTTATGGACCGTGTGGAAACTAGAAAAATATAATAAATGTAAATAGATTTTGTATTTATCCTATTTTTAGAAGTAGAAGTCAATTAAATAGAACTATTTTTATGTGGAAGACAAACAATAGCAGATCTTTAGCATCTTTCTCGTGTTGTTATGTTCTACAAAATAAATAAAACCTGTTATTTATACCTGAACTGCCTCAAAATGAAAACAATAATAGCAAAGAAATATTGGTGAAAGAGAATCAGAAATGTTGATGGTTTACACTCTTTGTTCATTTTAACAGCAGTTTTCAGAACTCCTGTCTGACTGAATATTTAGTTTTAGAAAAGAAATCCTAATATTGGTTACTTTCATTTGTCAAGTTCCACAAATCCAAACTCTTTCCTGCTTCTTTACAGAATTGCAATCAGAAGCTTTCGCCGGTTTTAGCGTAGATAATATTTAGTTTTTTAATTGGGACTAGTTTCGTAGCCTAATATTAATTTTGGTAACCGCCGTATTCTAGCGTAATTCTTTTTTCATAAGAAGGAGGAACTTAAGGCAGAAAAATCAAAGAGTTAAACAGCGCCGCTCAGTTCCATGTGCTGCTTTGTGAAGGTAACAGGAAAGAGCAGCAGCTGCAGCTACCAAGCAGAGGAGCTGCAACAGGAAAAGCCACTGCTGCAACAACGATGGACTGTAAATTATAAAAATGTTGTTCACATCAAATTATTGGTAGGGACAAGTAGGTCGATCCAAAATTTCCAAATCGATCCAAATCTTTTCTCAAATGTTCTACAATCTCTCTGTGAAGATTCTTAGCCATCCAGGTCCAGCTTGAAGGGTTCAGTTTAGGCCACTGGATGTGAAGTTTTCTAGAAGACTTCTCACATCCATCGTTTCAGCTCCTACATGTCAAGCCAAGCACTGTTCTTATTGCTGCCTGAATGTAAAATGCTCAGTTTTCATACAGTCCCTCTAAATAAAAAACATTTTAAACCTTTTGTAAAACAAATTAAATTATGAGATTATTATAAAATGAATAACATTAATAAATGAAAATTATGGCAAAGATTATTTTCTGCTGCACAAACACATTCTGTTAAACTACAACTGCTCTTTAAAGACAGGAAAACTGAAAATGTGTAAATACTTATGGAAGGTGTTATTTATTCATATGTTTTATCAAATATTGCCTTTGGTAATACCAAGTATTCACTCTGTTGTCTTCCAACCCCAAAGAAAGACACTCGGCTTCATTGTTACACGCCCCCCCCCCCATGTTGGTGGCATTGCCATATCACACTACGTCTGGTGATGAGGCTTCCCTTTAAAGAGGCGGAGTCCCCTTGTAACCAGAAACACATTTCCATGATTCAAAACAAACAGCTGCTTTCAGTCTGCAGATTAGCGACTCAAAGAGCCACTGGGTTTCAGCTTTGAGCAGAAACGATACCTCGTTGCCTAAAGCCCCAGCCCACATCACTACTCACTGATCTGAGAAAACCTGTGTATTGTTTACTGGGCAAGTTCAAGGTAGATACTTCCTAGAGGGGCTGGAGGCAGTAATGACTGGTCTATTTGGCTTGGTGATGGTCACTTGTTTTCTACAACAGGAAACGATTGCTGCTCAGAGAGCAGAATTCCTGATTGCTTGATTATTTCGCACTTGAATTAAGGAAAGTACCACTTTGGACCAGATTTAAACAAAGTGAAGGGAGATTATTTAAACAGGCAACTTCCATGGTGAGAATGTAGACTATGGATGCAAACTAGAGGAGCTTCTGAGAGACGAGGTGGAGGCGTCGGGCTGAACCGCCGGAGAGGAGGTGTCAAGCTGACCTGCCGGAGAGGAGGTGTCAGACTGACCCGCCGGAGAGGGAGTGGAGGTGTCTGGCTGACCCGCCGGAGACGAGGTGTCAGGCTGACCCACCGGAGAGGGAGTGGCCTTCTTTCCCCAGCGGCGGTTCCTGCGCCTGGAGGAAGCAGAAGGCAGGGAGGGACGAAGAGCTGGTGAAGGTGGAGGAATGGGTTCAGAGGTTATGGGAGGCTCAGATATGTCTCGGAGTGGTGGTTTGGGTGGTGAAGGTTTATTAAAAATTTTTGAGTAGGTGTCCTGTATGTTCCATTTTACTTAAGCAATGTATCCTGCTTGAAGAAAGAATGTATAGAGTTCTGGATATTTTTAGAGTTGGATGAGTATTGACTCAGCTGTTCCCATCCGCTCCCAGGGTGGACAGATTGTGCATAGATAGTCTATCATTTTTCTGAGGAGTATGAGGAATTCACTTGCCTTCACTTGTGGTTGATCTGCTCGGTCCATCTTGGCTAGTTCCTTCTGTCAGGATTTGGTTATGGATTGTTGACCCAAAAACAGAGGCAGGAAGGCAGAGGTGAATTTATTGGTGATTTAATGAAGGTTTACTGAAAACAGAGGCAGGTAATCTAAAAATCCAAAAGGAAAACAAAAAAACAAATCAAAACGAACCAGAAACCATGGAGACATCAGGGGGATTACTATCACAAGGTGGACGGCTCAGAGAGACAGAGTTGGAGGAAGTTTGATGAGGAACCAGCACTGAAGAACTGCACAGAGAGAGTATTTATGGGAGACTGAAACAAAGGGAGAGCTAATGAGCAGATTGGGAGCAGGTTTGAACATGGCAGACTAAAAAGGAGCTAGGAAAAAAGGAGAACACTAGAGGGCAACAGAGGGCAACAAATAAAAACCTGAAAACCTAAAATATAACCAGAAAACACAACAAAATAAGAATGAAACCAATAAAACTAGAAAACATGGAGCAAAGTAAAACTGTATATATATATATATATATATATATATATATATATATATATATATATATATATATATATATATATATATATATAAATATACACTCACCGGCCACTTTATTAGGTACCCCATGTTAGCAACAGGTTGGACCCCCTTTTGCCTTCAGAACTGCCTCAATTCTTGGTGGCATAGATTCCACAAGGTGCTGGAAGCATTCCTCAGGGAGTTTGGTCCATATTGACATGATGGCATCACACAGTTGCCGCAGATTTGTCGGCTGCACATCGATGATGCGAATCTCCCGTTCCACCACATCCCAAAGATGCTCTATTGGATTGAGATCTGGTGACTGTGGATGCCATTTGAGTTCAGTGAACTCATTGTCATGTTCAAGAAACCAGTCTGAGATGATTCCAGCTTTATGACATGGCGCATTATCCTGCTGAAAGTAGCCATCAGAAGTTGGGTACATTGTGGTCATAAAGGGATGGACATGGTCAGCAACAATACTCAGGTAGGCTGTGGCGTTGCAACGATGCTCAATTGGTACCAAGGGGCCCAAAGAGTGCCAAGAAAATATTCCCCACACCATGACACCACCACCACCAGCCTGAACCGTTGATACAAGGCAGGATGGATCCATGCTTTCATGTTGTAGACGCCAAATTCTGACCCTACCATCCGAATGTCGCAGCAGAAATCGAGACTCATCAGACCAGGCAACGTTTTTCCAATCTTCTATTGTCCAATTTCCATTAGCTTGTGCAAATTGTAGCCTCAGTTTCCTGTTCTTAGCTGAAAGGAGTGGCACCCGGTGTGGTCTTCTGCTGCTGGAGCCCATCTGCCTCAAAGTTCCACGTACTGTGCGTTCAGAGATGCTCTTCTGCCCACCTTGGTTGTAACGGGTGGTTATTTGAGTCACTGTTGCCCTTCTATCAGCTCAAACCAGTCTGGCCATTCTCCTCTGACCTCTGGCATCAACAAGGCATTTTCGCCCACAGAACTGCCGCTCACTGGATGTTTTTTCTTTTTCGGACCATTCTCTGTAAACCCTAGAGATGGTTGTGCGTGAAAATCCCAGTAGATCAGCAGTTTCTGAAATACTCAGACCAGCGCTTCTGGCACCAACAATCATGCCACGTTCAAAGTCACTCAAATCACCTTTCTTCCCCATACTGATGCTCGGTTTGAACTGCAGGAGATTGTCTTGACCATGTCTACATGCCTAAATGCACTGAGTTGCCGCCATGTGATTGGCTGCTTAGAAATTAAGTGTTAACGAGCAGTTGGACAGGTGTACCTAATATAGTGGCAGGTGAGTGTATATGGCACATGGACAAAAATGTTAATGGTGTGCCATACACCATGATCTTTTTGGACATTGGGAACCAGTGTCCATATTTCATCTTGACATGATGATGTGGAATCAGCTGTGGAATCTCTTCAACAACCCCCGTTTCAGCGAAGGCCTCCACAGGCAAGTCACATGGTCACATCCCTTGCTCAGATCTCCAGAACCATCAATGATAGATCAGAACCTTTCAGAACCAAACTGCTTCAAAACAGACCTTTTGCAACACATTTCTCTTGAGTGTCAGAACTTATAGAGCCAAACTGGATAAGAACCATGCCGTGGGTGTGAGCCTTAAGGGACTCCTGCTGTGAGACTGAGACAAAGAACCCCTGGTCAGCTTCAGCTGGATGGAACTCCAGCTTTCCAATTGGACATGGAAAAAAGGTTTGCAGGTCTGGCATGATTAGGGACAGAACAAACAACAAGTATTTACTGATGAATAAAGTCAAGCTAACAGAATGGACTGCATGCTACGCTATGCTACAGGAATATGTGTTGAGCTGTTGTTGAAGCTTGGACAAGCTTTATTCACTAAGGGTTTAAACACTGATATAACATTAGTGTTCATGTGTTCCTCAGATGCTCATTACATTTCCATTAGCAAGTCTGACCAAGAGTCATTTAGTGGAATCCTATTCGCTGCTAGCTATTTCAAAGAGGGTAAAGAATCATTTGACTAAAGGTTTTTGGTTCTTGATTAAGCAAATCTTTTAATCAAACATTACTTGGCCAAATAATGTTTTATTCACCTCATGGATTTGCATCGTGGGTTGTTCTGAAAACATTTCAGCTTTTCTAAATTAGTGAAAGGCTAATTTGATCATGTCCCAAATTCTTCCAGATAAACCTTGGTTTTCAAACACAAAATCCATCTTAAACTGTAAGAGTCTTGGTTCTGTTGTGCTTTACTTTGCTCCATATTTTCTACTTTTATTAGTTTAATTCCTGTTTTGTTGTAGTTTCTAGATTTATGTTAGTTCTCAGGTTTTTCTGTTGTTGTCATCTGTTGCCCTCTTGTGTGTGTTTTCCTTTCCCCTTGGCTCCCTCGTTGTCTCCTCTCACACCTGCTCCTTGTCAGCTAGTTAGCCCTGCCTTTGTCTCAGTCAGCTACATATGCATTCCCTCTGCTGTCACTCCTCGTTGGTTCCTTGTTGTTGCTGGCTTCTAGCTATCACCTCCGACCCTGTACCTCCACCATCTCCATCTGTTGGTCCTCCCCTTCAATCTGCTTCCTCCAGGCATAAGCTGACCCACCCTCCGGTGGGTCAGCCTGACACCTCTACTCCCACTCCGGCGGGTCAGCCTGACACCTCTACTCCCATGGGTCAGTCAGCAGGTAGCCTTAGTACACCTGCTAAACAGGTCAGTCATCTGAGTGGGCACCTCCATAACCAGCAGCTACCTTCAGGGATTTGTAGATTTAGATCAGTGTCCATTATTACACCCCCTGCAGAACTCCCCATCTTGAGGAGTCTCAATTATGGGGCTTCTTTTATGGGGAGAGGGAAGATCTTTTCCCTTTCCTGCCACCTCCATCAGCTCCTAGCCAGCCAGTTAGCCTGAAGCCAGAGCCCATTAGCGGGCCAGTTAGCCTAGCATCAGAGCCCTTTAGTGGGCCAGATGCCCTATTTCCAGAGCCCATTAGCAGGCATGATCCCCCAGTTCCAGAGCCCATTAGCGGGCCAGTTTTCTTAGCTCCAGAGCCCATTAGAGGACCAGATCTCCTAGCTCCAGAGCTCATTAGTGGGTCAGATCCCCTAGCTCCAGAGCCAGAGCCCATTAGCAAGCCAGATCCCGAGCTAGAGTTAGAGACCCCTGAGCCAGCTCTGGTCGTCCAGAGACCCCTGAGCCTGCTCTGTGCGGTCCAGATACCCCGGAGCCAGCTCTGTGCCATCTAGAGACCCCTGAACCAGCTCTGTGCTGTCCAGAGACCCCTGAACCAGCTCTGTGCCGTTCAGAGACCCCTGAACCAGCTCTGTGCCGTTCAGAGACCCCTGAGCCTGCTCTGTGCCGTTCAGAGACCCCCAAGCCTGCACTGTGCCATCCAGAGACCCCTGAGCCAGTTCTGTGCCATCCAGAGACCCCTGAGCAGACCCCTAATGAAAAGGCCTCAGAGTTAAAGCTCGGTGGGAGTTAATCTCCAAGGCCCATCAGCGGGCGCTCCAAGCCTTCAAGTGCCCTTAGCGGTTGCTCCTATCCTCCAAGAGCCCTCAGCAGGCGCTCCAAGCCTTCAAGAGCCCTCAGCGGGAGCTTCTCGTCCCTTCATAGGTTGTTCCTGAGCCGCAGTCGGCAGCCCCCTCAAAGGTTGTTCCTGAACTGCAGTCGGCAGACCCCTCAGACGTTGTTCCAGTGTCACTGTGGGCGGTCCCCAAGGTTCCTATTGCTGAGACGGCGCCCCCCAAGGCGGCTGCTGCTGCTGCATCTGAGACGGCGCCCCCCAAGGCTGCTGCTGCATCAGAGACGCCATTGCCAGCCTCCTCCAGAGGCCCCCCTTCTTCAGAGACGGCATCACCACCAGCCCGCTGGCCGTGCTACAGAGACTTTGATTGTCCTCGCTCATCTTTGGTGGGTTGTTTTGTGTTTCGTGCCCTCCTTCCTGGCTCCCCCCTCTGCCCACCCTGGGCGGGGTTTTTTTTTTTTTTTGGTTTCTGGACATTAGGGCATCTGGGATCCACCCTTAGTGGGGGGTACTGTCATGGTCTTGGTTCTGTTGTGCTTTACTTTGCTCCATGTTGCTCCTAGTTTTATTGGTTTAATTCCTGTTTTGTTGTAGTTTCTAGATTTATGTTAGTTCTCAGGTTTTTCTGTTGTTGTCATCTGTTGCCCTCTTGTGTGTTTGTTCCTTTCCCCTTGGTTTCCTCGTTGTCTCCTCTCACACCTGCTCCTTGTCAGCTTGTTAGCTCTGCCTTTGTCTCAGTCAGCTACATATACACTCCCTCTGCTGCCACTCCTTGTTTGTTCCTTGTCGTTGCTGGCTTCTCATGCTGTTGTCCTCCTTGGTTCTGGTTTGCTTTACATTTTAAGTTGGATTTTTTGATTCCTGCCTTTGTTAATTTTTTTTCATCAATTAAGCTACAAGAAATCACCTCAGCCTCTCTGCCTCTGCATTTGGGTCCTCCAAACCTCAACAAAACGTGACAGTAAGATAGTTTCAACCATGCTTCCCTTCCTCTTTGTACATAGTAGTTTAGTTTAGTTTAGTTTAGTTTAGTTTTACTAGTCTTAGTTAAGAGTATTAAACTGAAATATGTTTGAATTGGAGCTGAATGATTTTTGTTAATAAACTCTTATATTTTTAACAGAAGTTGTGGTGAATTTATTCCATCTATTTGCAGAAATAACAGTTTGACCATGATTAGAGCTCAAATCACTCTTTCATCTATTGTTCTAACACACAGCTAGTACGGCGTGTGTTAATAAACAGTATATAACAACCGAGATAATATCTGATTAAATAAGATATTCCCCCCCCCCCAACCGGGGAGGGCACTAAACGTCTTAAAGTATCAGAAATATAAATTCCCAGCGGGCTGGGAATAGAATTGAACATAAAATCACAACATTAAGAAGAGGTAAACACTATCTGATGGGGTTTAGAAGTCGATCAGATACCGTTCCCCCCTTATGTCATTTACGTTGAGTTGCAAAAAATGCAACTGGGTTACGGGGGCGATATATATATATATATATATATATATATATATATATATATATATATATATATATATATATATATATATATATATATATATATATATATATATATAGAATCTAGGAAATGTGATAAACTGTACCTTCACATAAATGATCCAGATAGTTAATACCTTTGTTCTTCCTGTACGGAAAGTTTATTATATTATTGTTTTGTAGAATGTCAGGGTTATTCCAGATGGGTGTGCGACTGCACGGGATAAAAAGAAAAAGAGAGCAGAGAAAGTGTGGACTGCTGGAAGAACTGCGGTGAACTGGTGAAAGAAAAGTGAAATGGCGTGCTCAAAGATGACCCTGCACATTTAGAGGATGTTTGGCTCAACCTGCTGCTGTGAAGCAGGATTCTCCACCATGAACAGAATCAACAATAAATCTGGATCCAGGCTCAGAATGAGCTCCTTGATATGTGCTTGAGAATGGCTTAGTCTCTGGTTAAACCCAGGTTTAAAGCCTTGCAGGGCAGCCTAAAGCCCACTGCCAACATTAAGACAGAAAAAAGAAAGAAAATAACAAACCATCAGTTCAGGGGTTTGAGAAAATATGGGAATCAGGAAATTATCTATAAACTAAACTGAACGATTGTTGTTCTCTATTTAAAAAAACAAAACAGTTTAGATAAAGAAAATGGTTGTCCTTGTTCTTGGGATCAGTTTGCCTTTGATTTTCCTCCTGCTTTCAAAAAGACTCTGGCTCCATGTGAGCCTGACAGGAAACATTTCTGTTGTTGACAATGTGATAAATGTTTTAGAAAATACAGTTTCTCCACCTCAAGATAATCCTACATCTTCTATAAAACTACAAATATGGCAGAATTCTACGTTGGCTGGAAGGGTGCAGGGTATGACATTTGCTTTTAAGGAGACAGCAGCAGAATAAGGCACTTAAAGACACATTAGAAGATGAACACCCAAGAAGAAACAACCACAACATCAAATAATTCAACTTCCTATAATCCTGGAGTATAAAATAGATCTAATGTAAGATTGACATTTATTAATCAAATAAAAGTAATAAGAAACATTTTAAAAGGATTAAAGAAAGACATCTTTCCATGCACTGATATCCTAAAGCTAATTTAAAGAGATTTAATGACAAAAAGATGGAAACAGCAACTTTACAACATATGATGTTAGTATTTCCAGATAAAGCACATTTTTGTGGGCTCAAATATTTACATCTATTATGTTCTGTGCTATTTTCCCCCCTGGAAAGTGTGTGGGTGTGTATGTGTTTGGGGGGTGGCAGGGGCTTGTTGTGCACAGGGGGGTGCATTAGCCCTTCAATTTCACACATGCTTAATCTTTAGTGAGTTTGGTGAGAAGGGATTTGTGGAGGAGTGTGTTAGTTGTGGGTTGGATGTTAGGAGGAGAGGAAATGAGTCGGGCGGGGGTGGGGGGTACAGGAAGGCTGGGGGTGCAGGATGGTCATGCTTAACCAACTGATGGAGGGAACTTTGTCCCCTGGCCTATATTCTCTATTTGTTTTGTTAAGTCTGGATCATTTTTTTTTCTTTTTAGTGTTTCTGTCCTTTTTAAAGGAGGTTTGATTCAAACCCGGTTAGATCTCGATCTGTGTATTCAATTCTATTCAGTTTATTTCTATTGCTGTAATTCACATCATGTCATCTCAAGTCACTTTACAGAGATAATTCAACCAGATCATCCAGTCAGATTGATTCAAAGTTTTCTATCTAAGGAAAACCAGCTGATTGCATCGACTCATTGACTCTTCAGCAATCCCTCACACTAAGCATGCTTGTAGCGACAGTGGAGAGGAAAAACTCCCTTTGAACAGGAAGAAACCTCCAGCAGAACCAGGCTCAGTGTGAGCGGCCATCTGCTGAGGCCCACTGGGGTTCAAGGAGACAGAAGCAGACATAGAAAAAGAAGCATAGATACAAAAGGCAACTGTCAACCAGCTCCACAGTGTAAATAATATTTCAGTACCAAGCTGTTAATAATTCAATTATTGATCAGGACAATGAAACTACTGGAGTAGCAACAAAAACATTTCCATTCATCCATCGATTTTCTTACACGCTAGTCCCGAGTGGGGTCACGAGGGGTGAGAGGCGGGGTACACCCTGGACAGTCCATCCATCGCAGAACAAAAACATCTCATTTAAGAAATAAACATAGGAAATAAATTCAATGGGTCCTAATCGTGTAAGGAGATTTCCGAACCACCTGTGCCTTTGACCAGCCTGAATATATGATTATCATTGCTGTTATAGTCACTAATCATGTCATAGTCATCAACAGTCATCAACAGTCATCATCATCATAGTCTGCATCAGATTTATTTCTGCCCAATGTTTGCATTTGATCACTGCTGCACTTTATGGAAGGGAAATGTCATGAAAGCTGTACACAATGCACAATATACACAATGCTTTTTAAGGCACTGCTGAGCTTTCCAGCAAAGACGTCAAGCTCTGCTTATATTTTTCTTCTTTGGAGAGATTTAGTCAAGATATCTAATCCAACCAGATCATCCAGCCAGATTAAAGGTTCAAAGGAAAACCAGCTGATAGCATCAACTCTTTCACCTTAAGCAGGCAGAGCCAGTAGACATCTGCTTGCATCCATAAGGGAATTTAGATGTAGAAATAACTCATGTGGAATTAGCCAATGATTTGTTGTTTCTGTTAGCTGTAGGCAGGAGTGATGTTCTGCTGCCTTATAGTGGATCAGGAGAGCCGCTGTTGGTGTCTAACAGTCTGATGAAGGGGATGCTCTCTGTTGTCCATCATCTTCTTCATCTCCAGAGGTTCTAGAACAAAGCTGGCCTTCTCTATCAGCTGCTTCTTTCAGTCATCAGCTCTGATGATGATGATGATGATTTGATTATTCAGCACCAGAAGTGGTAGATTAGAGGTTCATTAAAAATGATTTATCTACAGGTTGGTAACTAATATAATGCTAACCTAGATAGAAACCTTTGAACAAATCTAACTTGATGATCTGGTTGAATTGTCTCTAAAGTGACCTGAGGTGACATGATGTGAATTGGAGCTATAGAAAGACACTGAATTAATTATTTAAATTTATTGTTTTAGTGTTTGAGTCATTCATTCATTAAAAGTACGGTGAGTGGGATTTATTTACATGAATCTAATAAATAATCTATATGTATGTTATTTATAATCACCTATGAAAAAAAAAATTCAATCTTTATTGTTTGCATTGCCTTAGAAACTGTTATTTATAATTACTTAGGAGTGGGTTTGCATCTGTGGAGCAGGGGTACGGTGGCCCAGAGGTGTCAACATAAATACAAAAGCTGCAACAGATATATATATATATATTTCAATCTGAAAAACTCACACAAAGAGAAAAGACAATTAAAAGAAATTTTATTGATACAATTACTTTGTCTTTGGTGCTCAGACCTCGGCAGGACATATAGTGCTGAATTTTGATAGACATGCATGAACAAGAATCCTTTTTATAAAGAATCCAATAAAATCATTACTGGTTAGAGCAGGTGGAATGGACGGTTCAACAGAGCTATGGCTCTGGGTGAGTTTGGCAACTGTATTAAAAATAAATCTAGGATTATTCTTATTCTCCTCTATTAATGAGAAGAAGTATGCTGCTCTTGCTTTACAAAGGGTCCTCTAATACAGCAGTAAACTGTATACAGTAGACTAGGTAGGATTCCCGTAGGCCTTTCTCTATAGTTTCCTAGAATTTTGCTTCAAAGTGCGCTTCTCTGCATTAAACCAAGGAGCCAGCTTTCTATTTTTAACGGTTTTCATCTCAAACTATGATGACCCTGTCAGTATTTAATACCAAATCAGAAAGGAACTCTGAGAACTCATCTAAAAATTCAGAGTAAGGACCTGGTGGACGATACAAAGTTACAAAAAGAAGAGGTTTTCTTGCTTTGAAATTTGGATCAGGGAAATTAAGGGTTAAATGTTCAAAAGAGTTGTAGGTATTAACTGTCTTTGGAGTAATCAGTAAGTCAGACTGGAAGATTGTTGCTTCTCCTCCTCGCCCAGAACTTCTGGGTATGTTAAAATTTAAATAGCTTGAAGGAGTTGCCTCATTTATGCTCACATAATCCTCTTGCTGCAGCCAGGTTTCTGTAAGGCAACACAAGTCAATGTGATTATCACAAATCAAGTCATTAACTAGCAGAATTTAAAGGAAAGAGATCTTATGTTAAACAGACCACATTTAATCATTTTAACTTTTTCCCCAATTGGAGTTATTTTGATTTTAATTAGATTATCATGATTTACTCCTTTGGGAATATTTGCTAAATTATTAGATTTTGGTCGTGGGCAAGACACTGTCTGGATGGAGTAAAGAGTGGGTTACAGTAGAGAAGCTGCAGAGACGTGTGTTAAACTACAACTCTGCTTCCTGGTCTGCACCCTGGGGGGTCAGGGTTTTGGAGGACTAATAAATGTGGCCAGATTCCTAGAAAGAAGAGCTGCACCATCCAAAGTGGGATGGATGCCGTCTCTCCGAATCAGACCAGGCTTTCCCCAAAAGGATTGCCAATTATTAATGTAGCCCACGTTGTTTTCAGGGCACCACCTAGACAACCAGCGATTGAATGACGACATGCGGCTAAACATGTCATCACTGGTCAGATCAGGGAGGGGACCAGAGAAAATTACGGAGTCCCACATTGTTTTGGCAAACTTACACACCGAAGCAACACTAATTTTACTGACCTCCGATCGGCGTAACCGGGTGTCATTACCGCCAGCGTGAATAACAATCTTACTGTATTTAACCTTATCCTTAGCCAGCAGTTTCAGGTAGGATTTGATGTCGCCCGTTCTGGCCCCTGGCAAACATCTGACTATGGTTCCCAAATATATGGATAATGAAGGATTAAAGGAGAAGTTAGATTTTTAACACTTTTAGCCCATTTTCTGTAGTGTCCAGGATGAAATCGAATGATCGACACCAAAATTTTGACAATTGGTCCTGTCTCTGCTTTTTGGCTCATTTAGAATCCCCCCCTGGCTGCTTTAGAATGGCTTCCATAGAGCATGTCCGATAATGTCCTTATAACAACCTTAAACATTCTTTTTTTTAAATATGCTACTCACCGGGTCGTCAGCGCTGTTCAATGACGTTCCAAAAAAAGTTTCGTAAAGAAAAAACGTTCCTGTAGTGTTTTATTTAGCATTTTGTAAATCCCATTGAGTTCTGTTGGAATAGTCAATATTCCTCTGCCACCGGAAACGGAAATGGGGCCTGTTTACACAGTTGTAGTCTTTTCGCTTCACTCTGTGTACTCCGACGTCGAGAATCAAGAATCCACCTTTCGTATTCCATTTTCAGAGTTTTTTAAAGTGTTTAACAGAGACGTTAGCACCACGACGTCGGAGCCAGGGGTGGATTCTAAATGAGCCAAAAAGCAGAGACAGGACCAATTGTCAAAATTTTGGTGTCGATCATTTGATTTCATCCTGGACACTACAGAAAATGGGCTAAAAGTGTTAAAAACCGAACTTCTCCTTTAACTAGTGTGCTGATTGACTGGCAGGACAGTTTTTATGTGGTTACACCAAAGCATTATTCAAATATATTTTAAATATTAGGTTCAAATGTTTTAATTAAAATCAGTGACAATAGAAAGCAACTATTTTCCAGAAAACTTTGGTTTCTAAATTCAGGCTTTCAATTTTAAATTCCTTAAAGTTGAAATCTGTGACAAAGCATGAGTTGAAATCGAAACAGACGCAGGAACGACGTGATTTATCCATCAAAGCACAATCTGCTGATTAAATCACCATGATATAATTGACAGAGAAAATTGTATAAAAACCAGCCGGGGACCTGAAAGGCAAAGACCAGAGGACTGATGTTAATCAACGATGAGAAGCTGAGAGCTGGAGAAGCATGAGCGTGCAATATTTATATATTTTTTTTAATAGAGCTGAAGGTGTGAATGAGGAAATACTAGAGCCTTAAGGGATACGTCTCTCCTGAAGAGAATCAGTGTCAGCGAGCTGAACGCAGAGCGAGCCAGCTGACTGCTGATGACTGAATAACAGAAATGTTGGAGACAAGGGAACAGGGCATGGCGGAGCCGCCAATCTCAGAAGCTTTGCGTGGATCAACAGGTGTGTCAGAGGATAGGATCCGAGCAGCAGCCAGAGCGAAAGATCCAAAGCTCACTGCGTGTTGAAATGGTGTCATCTGAATGAAGTCACACAGCGCATCCACCGCCTGCGCACAGGAGCAGACAGGTGCGTATCGGAGGCCGATTGGCTTTCGTGGAGGTGTGGTTCAAAGCTGACTGGCTGTGTCGCAGGTGGATGTAGGAGAACAATGAGTTTCTTCAGTTGAACTTCCGCCTGGGCTCCATAAAAGCAGCAACGGAAATATAAAACTACAACAGAAGTTACGCAACAGTTGGTAGTTAAACACAGACATTGGCTTTGTTCGAAATTCCTGGGACGCGTCCTTAGAACGCCAGATTCGAAGGACGATTATGTGATTAGCGCGGACTGTGGTCAGATTCTAAGACTCCTCTTTATGCGACCTTAAAATGCGTCCTTCTTTTTGCCCGATTTGAAGGACGGCTCCGATGTATCTTTGGTTTTCCCAGGATTCATTGCGAGACCAAGCAAGCCGGCTGCTCCGTGATCAGAGGAAAGGTTACTTGGCGCCGTAGTGAAAATTGGAAATTCAGTTTAATATAATCCTGTCAGTGAATAGTTCCGTCTGAAATGAATGAAAATAGTTGTTTTAATGGTTATAGAGTCAGATATGTGGCGGTAATGTTTGGTTTATCTAAAGGTTTTTATCTGTTACTGTGTAAATGGGTTTGGCTGTAATTTAAGGACAGATTCTAATAGAGTGGGGACTATAAATCTGATAGGAGTTTAATTTTTTTATTGCTGTTTTGCACAGTATGCTTAACTAAGACATTTTTTGTTAAATATTCGAGATTTTTCAGATATATTTTTTTATACATACATTGTTTAGATTTAGATAGATCTATCTATCTATCTATCTATCTATCTATCTATCTATCTATCTATCTATCTATCTTTATAGAATAGAAAATCCCTTTATTGTCCCACAATGGGCAAATTTAAAGCAGCAGAAAGATTATTGAAAATGGTCACACAAATGAGGACCTTAGAAAAATTTATAAGAATAACATAATAGGGAAGAGTTAAAATATAAACAATAAAATCCTGTAAAGTGTTTTAACAATATAAAACTGGAGAATTAATAACCAATATGCAGCTATGGACATTTTTACAGTAATGGATATTTGAAAATAGCAGCAACATCAGAGATGTGCAGAATGACAGCAGCAGGTTATTTAACTGACTAAGGTTTCTATCATTACATTTGATTTGATTGGTTCCTGCTCCCGGTGGTTGGAACCTTTATTCCACTCAATAAAAAATAAATAAATAAACAAACAGTTTTTAAAACTTCGGTATTCATTCTTTTCCTGCTTTGTGCGTCAACTATCATGGTTGCTAAGCAACAGAGCCTACGGCGGTAAAACCCGCTGAAGGGTAGACCTGGTCGAATTCACAGCCAAAACTCTTCCGGTTTCCTTATTTTTAAGGACTTCAAAGGATCCAGTCTAGGTAGACTGGAGGATGCAGCCCAGGATTTCGAACAGAGCCATTATATGCGCAGACGCCTCATTGGACGCTGGCCGACATGCCTACAGGACGGCCATGTCTGATCTGATCTCAGTTCAGACAGCTGCTGTCAGAATGAATAGGAGGCTCCTTAGATCTCATTTTAATCACATGAAAGATGAGTCAGAGATAACCTTACAATATTCTCTAACATGTCACTACCCCCTAAAAGACCAAGAAAACTTCTGAAATTGCCACGCTGGCCTGCTGCAAACATGGTAGCATAACCAGGCCAGCGTGCTAACCTGCGACATTCCACCCCAAAAGGCTGCCTAGAATTAGAACAGAATAGAATTCAACTTTATTGTCTTTACATTGTCACTGTAATGACAATAATTTTTCCCTAGGTGTAAGAAACCCCACACAGCAGTGTGGGACCCAGAGTGACAGTCTGTGGGAGTGGGCCCTGAACCCAGAACCTCTGGAAACCAAGCTCTATGCCCAAACCATTAAGTCACCACACCCCCTAATAGTGTTTACAAAATGATTTCAACTAGAGTTACAACGGCCACAACCAGCAACCGCCCGGTTAGTATGAGAATCCCTATGTCAGGACTCCCGTTTTTTGTGTTTGTGTTTCTGTGTTTGTCTCCCTTCATCCACCAGGAGGCGCTTGGTTCTGGTCCGCCTCCTCACACACCTGCTGATGGTTTCCTCGTTAACGGAGTGTTCTTAAGCTGCTGACTGCCACTACCTCGACGCCAGAGTGTTTGCCAGTTTTGGGTACTCTAGCCAAGCTGAGTTTTTGCTGAGTCAACCTGAGCTTATTGTCAACCTGAGTTTAACTTTGTTTTTGTCTTTGCCTCTCGGCAGGAAGTCATCCCGCAAACTGGATTTCTCGGACCTTCTCTCCCTGGAAGGATCAACTGAGCTTCAAACTGAGCTGGGATTCAAACAGGAGGTTTGGATCCACTTTCCCAAGAGATCGTTTGAGCTTCACACTGAGAAAGGGATAATTCTCCACTACGACCCGTTCAAGTACCGCAGGAAATCTGAGTGGCAGTCAGTTTCTCCATTCACCAACTGTTAACCGCATTCTGGGTAAACCCTGTTCCGCCCTCCGGCGAATCAGACAAACACTGGAACAACAGCGTACAGACTGGAGTCAAAGATTCAACAACTTCTCTGGAAACGTGAGTCGGCAACCAAATCTTCTTCTCCAAGTTCACAAGTCAAATTCCCCACTGAGCCTGAACTAACCGCTGTGTCTTCCCCTTACTTTACAGTTCTGGTTGAGCAGTGTTCAGAGCAACACTTCTCTCTGAATTATCTCTTCAATAAAACCCGTTAAACCTTTTCCCTGGTCTCTCTGTTCGGTTTTCTGCATTTGGGTCTGAATTTTATAACACCATGACACCCTATCCAAACCGGGGAAGGTTGGGGAAGTGTCCAGCCATGAGCCCCACATGGTGAGAGCATTCACTGCCCCTCCCCCACCTGCTGCTGCTAGGTAGAGCTGAGGTGTCAAACAGCAGCCCTGCATAGAGAGAGGAGCAGTGGTCACTGTAAATGAAACCAGATTACATTTTGTGTGAAATCATGACTTTGCAGCCAATCAGGGACTGGACGGAGGAGAAGCTTTTTCACTTCAAATTGAATACACAGAAAATAATGTTAACAAAGGTAGAAATAAGGCATGATCTGCAGAGGTCTTTGGGTGGCTTAAAAACAGCAGTTTTAGAATTACTGTTCATCATCCTCCCTTACCTCCAGCACAGAGCCTGGTATGTCACTGCCCAATGCCCAGCATCGGGGCTTTCTGAGGGTGGAGAATTACAAGGAAGTCCCACTGAGAGGCTGGTGCCTATCTCCAGCTGTCTACGGGCGAGAGGCAGGGTCCACTCTGGACAGGTCTGTTTCAAAAATCACTTCATTAAATTCAGTTTATATTTCTGTCTGAGTTTCTTTTTAGTTTTCAATTCCACTTTGATTTATTTGGTGTTTTCTTTTTCATTGGTTTTGTGTTATTTTTATGCAGTTTTGTATTTCTTGACTCACTCTCTGCTGCCCCCTTGTGCCTGTTTCCTTTCCGTTTGGCTTCCTTCTACTCGTTAGCCCATCCTTTGTTCTGTTCCCCTTACATACCTCTGCAGTTCCTCATGGCTGGTTTCTTGCTTTATTTTTGCTTTATCGTCAGTTTGCTACCTCTTGAGAATTTGTCGTTTTCTTGCTTTTTTTTTTGTATTTTATATTTTTATTATTGAAGGAGAGATGAAGCTTTGTGAGGCATTGAACCGTTTGGCCAAATTGCCTTAACGATCCCCAAAGTTCACGAGGCTTCATCTGAACATGTCACCACCTGCTGGTGGAGTGCAGAACTACAGTAAGCAATATAATCTGTGATTTTTGCTATTTTGTTTCATGTTTTTTTTCCCATTTAAGTTCCTTTGAAATTGCTAATGATTGGATTGTAAAATAAAATCATTTGTGAGTGTTTTTAGTGTAAAATGTCTCAGAAGAGAAAAATTATTTAAGGTTTTCAGTTGTTCTGCCATTATTGTGAAATAAGCTCAAGCTGTGCAAGTGTTTGTGTAAATTGGGCAATAATGAGCACAATGAAATGTGTTAGTAATTACTATTCAAACATAATAGTTTATGAACAGTTTTTGGTTTTAATTAGGTTGCAAGTTATGTGTTCATCCCATCTTTAGGTTAAACCAACTAATTTAATTTGGCCTTGTTTTAATCCCAATCTATATTTGTAACCAATACAAACCAACACAAATTAGTCACATTATCCAAAATAGTTGTGAAGTATCATCGCAACCTCAGGAGTGGAAGTCAATGTCTGACAGCTGATGCCACTAACAATGGTAACTGCTCACCAGAAAGCAATACTTAACACTAATATTGCTGTAACTAGTGGCTTGCTCAGATTCTCATCATTATATTGTTTAATCCAACCAAAATAGTTTTAACCAACTAGACTGGTTGTTTTCCCCTCCAATCCATTCTCAGAATCTATCCAAGCTCTATCCAACTGACTGCCAGCTGAACCACTTCCTGAAGCGGTCACATGGTTCACAGTAGTGAGGCTTCGGACGTCATCAAATCTGGCCCCTCCCCTAAATGAATAATGCCTTGAAACGCGCTTCAGGGAGACGCCCCTTCCATTACTCGACACATGCCTCAAAGCCTCGGCTCATCCCATAACATCACTAGTTTTTGGACTTTGCTTCAGTTACCTGTGGGATCCTGATTAAATCTACAAAACTCACCTCTGCCTCCTCATCTCTGCATTAGGGTCCTCAAAAACCTCCACTCTACCGTGACATCACCAGCAAAGGAGCACCACAGGGGATGGTACTCTCTCTATTCCTCTTTGCTCTGTTGACCTCTGACTTCCAGGACCAGACAGAGTCCTTTCTTCTGCAGAAATCCTGGGATGACTCTGCAGTCATTGGGAGCATCAAAGATGGAGCAGAAGCTGAGGACAGAGAGCTGGTGAAGCGCTTTGTGGCATGGTGTGGAAACAATCAGCTGATCCTGAAGGTCAACAAAACAAGGAGATGTGTCAGGGTTCTTCCCTCTGTTTATTTTTTAGTTTATTTGTATTTATAGCTGTTTTCTAGCAGTGTTTTCTTCTTGAGTTACTCTGTTGCTGGTTCCTTGTCTTTTCCTGCCTCCTCATGTATGTTTTCTCTGACATTTCCAAGATTCTGTTTTTTTCTGTATTCGTTAGTTTGGGATTCTGCCTCAGTTGCCTGTGATTCCTTCGTTAAAGCATTGTCAACTAATTTCTGCATTTGGGCCCTTAAAGTGTCCACTCAACCTGACAAGATGATTGTAGATTTCAGAATAAACAGGAATAAGTTGAATCCTGTTAACATCCTGGGAGAAGAAGTGGAGGTGGTGGAGGAGTAGAAATACCTTGGTGATCACCTAGACAACAAACTGGTCTGGAGACACAACCGGGAATTCAATGGAATTCATTTCAATTATACTTTATAAATCCCTGAAGCGAATTTCAGTTTCTAAGAAGAGAAAAACTCTGTATTGCTAAAGGTGTGTCCAGTGCTGAGGTTCTTGCAGGTCATCCACAGGGGGATAGTGGTCTGGGAGCCTCTTATAGCCAGCCGGGACCTATTGGTATGTCTTAACAATTCATTTTTCATATGAAGTATAATATACTTACGCACATTTTCATTCTAATGACAACCTATGCGTTACTGCAGAATCAGGTGAAGACTCTTGTGATGAGGGCCCTTCACCATCACACATGCAGCATAGTATGTATGCTTTACCTTTTTTTAAATTAACATCACAGTATCTGCTTTTATTTAGATCAGGATACCAATAATACTGGTGTTTAAAATCTAAATGTAGCAAGTTGAAATATATTTAAATTAATAAAATCTCTGTATTGCTACAGGTGTGTCCAGGGCTGATGTTCTTGCAGGCCATCCACAGGGGGATAGTGGTGTGCGAGCCTCTTATAGCCGGCCCGGACCTATTGGTATGTCTTAACAATTCATTTAAGTTAGTGACTTATGTGATACTAAAAGGTCCTGATTCCCATACATTTGTCACTTACAGATATTTCACAGTCAAGAGCAACAGGACCCACTCAACCCCAGTTAAAGCTGTATCCAAAAACCATGCAAGGGGAGAAGAGGAGGTCGTTCAATCCATCCTGCTACAACAGGTTTTCATGGCTTGAGTACTCAATAATGAAAGACTCAACGTACTGCTATGCATGCAGGCAGTTCTCTTTGCCTAGCACGTCAGAATCCGGCTTTTCACATTGGAAAAAAGCAATGTATAAAGATGCTGGCTTTAAGTTGCATGAAAAATCAGATTCTCACATTACTGCCATGTTAGCTTGGATTGAACACAAGAGGGCTGCACTTACAGATGCTTCTGTATTAAACATGATCAACAAAGAGTACAAAAACTGTTGCAGATGTATTGCTTTTGACAGCCACACAAAATATGGCACAAAGAGGGCACTGTGAGTCTGAGCAGTCTGACAACAAAGGGAATTTCTTAGAAATTCTTGAAATGATTGATAAACACAATCCTGTGGTAGCCAAAAAAATGAAAGTAAAAGGCAATGCAAAATAAATAAGCAATACCATACAAAATGAAATTCTGCAGTGCTTAGCCAGTATGGTGCAGGATTCCATTGTGAAAGACGTGAAAGAGAGTGAGGTATTCTCCATCATCGCTGATGAAACCAAAGATCTCCAAAAAAAGGAGTAAAAATTAGTACTTCGATATTACTATAATGGGGCTGTGCATGAAAGCTTCCTTGAATTCCAGCACGCACAAAATCTAGATGCTAAGGGGCTTAGTTACATGATCATCAAGTGCTTAGAAAGCTATGGCCTTCAGTACAAATCAAACCTTGTTGGACAAGGTTATGATGGCGCCTCAGTAATTAGTGGTAAATATTCGGGTGTGGCAGCCAGGATCAAGACAGAGGCTAAAACTGCGTTTTATGTCCGCTGTAATGCACACTGTCTAAACCTGGTCTTGGTTGACACTCTGAAGTCAGTTCCAGAGGCCGATTGTTTCTTTTCACTACTTGAGAAGATCTATGTATACATGTCAGGCTCTTATGTGCACCAGAAATGGCTTACAGTCCAGAAAGAGATGTATGGTGGCACACCTAGAGAGTTACAAAGATTAAGTGACACAAGATGGGCATGTAGAGCACTAGCTTGCAGGAATTTGATGGATAGATTACCAGCTGTGTTGTGTGTTCTTCAAAATATAAGTGCAGAAAATCACAGAGACAGGTCCATTGATGCTAGAGGTCTGCTTGCACAGATTGACCTCACATTCATAGGCCTCCTTGCAACCTTCTGAAAGGTTTTCGGTGACACAAAGCTGCTTTCTGACCTGTTGCAGTCACCCTCAGTTGATTTAGCTATGGCAGCAGACATGGTGGAGTCACTTCTTGATACTTTTCAAGAGTATAGGACTGAGGCATTTTGTGATAAACTGTGGAATGACATAGTAGAGACAGCCAAACACTGCAACATAGCTGTTGAGAATGTTGAGAATAAAAGAGCACACAAAGTCAGCACCAAACTTTGTGGGTCGTATGTGACATGCACTATAGGCCTGCACAACAGTAATGCAGACAAAGATGCATTCAGGCAGAAACTACTCTACCCCATCCTTGACACCTTAGTTGCTGAAATAGAAAGAAGGTTCTCAAAAATGAACTGTTCAGTAATGAGAGGTATACAGGCCCTAAATCCTAAAAGCAGTACATTCCTTAAAGATGATCAGGTCTTTGACTTTGGAAAAATATATGAGTGTAATGAGGAAGATCTTACTCATGAGCTTCACCAGGCTAGAAGAATTTTGTCAAGGAAAGCTGAGAGTGGGACAGCACAGTTGGGAAACATCTTAGATTTAACAGTGTTTTTGGAACCATACCAGGAGGTGTTTGTTGAGCTCTTCAGGCTATGCAAAATAGCTATAGCCCTCCCAGTCAGCAGTGCTGCATGTGAGCGAAGTTTTTCAGCTCTAAAGCTCATTCAAACTCATTTGAGGACAACTATGCTAGACAACAGACTAAGCCATTTAGGTTTGCTAAGTATTGAGTCAAGAAGAGCGAGGGCACTCAACATGGATGATTTTATCAAAGTGTTTGCAAACAGACACAAGAACAGGCGAATTGCACTGTTTTGAGCCTCCTGTTTTCCTTAGGTCAGGGAAGGAAGAAGGGAGTAAGGGAGGAAGGAAAGAAGGTTTGGTTAAATAATTTGTTCAGAGGCATATGTATTTTAAATATGTTTGCACTTTATAGGTGGACTGTGTTTTTTTTAAAATGTGCATTGTTTACTTATGTTGGCATGGTAAGTAAGCTATATTTGTTTTGTACAGTCTGTACCTCTACCAAGTTTTGCACAGTTCCATCAAGCAAATATCAATATATATATATATATATATATATATATATATATATATATATATATATATATATATATATATATATATATATATATATACCAAAGTCTAGGTGTTGGTGTGTATTTTCTTGTGTGCATGTGTGCGTGCATATGTGAGTGTATATGTCTGTGTGCAGGCGGTCCTGCTCATACTTCATGCCACCCCTGCATAAGTCAGTGCCCCACTGGTGCCACCCCTATCAAAAATGTCTGGACACTCCCCTGCCATTCTACCCCTGCATGTTAACTTTATATTCAAACGCAACAACCCACCATCACAAACTGATGTCAGTAAAACTCTTAGCGGTGGGGATGGGGGGGCGGGGGGGACAATGGTGCGTGGGAGCAGAGAGAAGGTCAGACAAAAGTGTGAGAGAGGAAGTGTTTAGGTAGGTCAGTAAACCATGAAGAGTTTAGTGTGGGAAAGTCACCTGACCTAAATATCACCATAGCACAGATATCTCATTCTAATCAGTTTTGGCAAAACTGACTCAGGAAACTTGATCAGAGTAGAAAAGCTCTACTATTTTAAAAAGTCTCCTTAGATTGTTAACTTTGACTTCCCAGTCTTTCCAAATCTTCTTGTGTGTTATTCCTGTGATCACTCCTCCTGCAGTTTCTCCAACGATTTTCCTCTTTATCACAGATTTTTTTAAAATGTTTTCTACGCACAACTCTTCAGTTTTCCGTAACAAGTCTCCATCTCTCAAAATCTTCTCAGTTTTAGATTCTAAGATTTTACTTTTGATCTTTTTGGAAAGTACAAGAGGCCTTATTTTTCCCTGTTTATCTTCAGTCCTTAATTTAAGAATAATTTTGCAAACATCCCTCTGTATATTTTTATAATATTTATGTTCTTTTTTTTGCCTGCACTGTTTTGTTCCCGAGGAACAAAGACAATTAAAAACTTCTGACCTTCCTAACTACTCTGTCTTCATCTGAACTACTTTCCTCTAACCCTCTAACCCACCCCCAACCCAACCCCCCTTACTCTGTCAGTTAGCCTCCTATCCACCTCTGTGCCTCCCTGGCGTTCACTAAGATTTCCTTTACCGTTCCGAATTCGGGGCCTACCTTCATCTGACACCAGGCTCAGACTGGGAAAGCTTTTCAGCCCTGGCATTTTTCCATCTACACCGCTGGATAGCAGAGAACTGTGTGACCGCCTTTTGATGCAAAACCTCATCATGCAGCGCAACATATTTTTGCTAAATATTCTAACATAAATTCGGCAAATATAAGAGGAACATCGTAGTTTGGTTTAAAGAAAGCATTTTAGTTTTATTATAATTTAGTTTGTTGCAAGGATTTTACAGTTTGAAGAAATAGAAAATGACACCATATGCCAACCGTTACAAGGCTAAGCATGACAAGGAAGGGCTATAGATGATGCATGCATCATTTAGGGAGTTAACATTGGATTACATCTTGACCTCCTTGAGTTATTTACTGTCACAGGAAGGAGCTTCTTCGGTGTGTAAGTGTTGGGGCCGGTATGATTTAATGAGGGCCCGCCCTCACGCTGAAATTAAGACCGGCCCACTGGGCAAATTCCTGGTATCACAGATTACCTGTCCGAGCCTATCTGACATATCATCCTCAGAGCTAAAGTCCTTCAGAGCAAACCACCAGGTGTCAACAAGCCCAGCTGCAGCTCTGCAGGAAGTCCCTGAGAGTCACAGATTTCTGCACTCCTGGCCGTTTGCTGTCCTCAGAGCCACCACTTCATCATTTCACCTCGTGCCGAACCTCTGACTCAATCATTTCATTAAACGACTTTATTTCATTTTAAATCCTTTCTCTTCCAGGTATAATTATTCAGCTGTTGTCTGCAATGATTTACTCTGAGTTTGTCGTTACTGTAGTTTTTAATGTGTCCAAATGATTTTAACATGTCTTTGAGCGCTTTATTCCACAGTGGTCTCTTTAAATGTAAAGGAGGCGAGTCCCACCCAGGCTGTTGCCCCTCATTCAGCCATTTTTGTAGTTTTTTATTATTATTAATGAGTTAAAAGCTGTCAACATCAAAAAGGTTTTCTCTTCAGCTTCACATGTTGGTGCCATTGTCAGACTGAGAACAGGAGGAGAAACAAACACAGACATAATCCAAAAACAATACTTTATTCTTGGAGGCTACATGAAAAATAGAAATTCTTCAGCAGCAGCAGAGAAAACTTCAGTATTTCACCATAATGTCATAAGCTGTGGTCCTGCTATAAATGTTAGTGACAATATATGAAGTGGGCACAGGCCAGGCTGTGTTTAGAGGAAGGAGCTGCAGGAGGAAAGGAGCATATTTCAGTACAGTTCCTCCGTTATTGATCACTCACGTGTCCAAACAGCTGAATGGATAGCTAATTAGGAATGATTGTCCCACCTTCGTTTTTCCGGCCCCCCAGTAGTGTGGTGCTCCTGTCCCCCACATTTAGTGCATACCTGAATTTTATGCCCCTGCCTACAGTCTGTCAGCAGATGGCGCTAATTTGCCAATTCTCCAGCAAATGAAGAATCATGAAAAAGGGCTTTAGAATGGAAGATGATTTTAAAGTTCTTTTTTTCTTTAAGCTAATTTTAAGCGCTCATCATATCAATAAAAAAGCTGACTGAATAGAACCAAAAATATATTAAAATTTCAAGACAGAAATTTATTTAAAACATTTTAAAAGGATTAAAACCAAAGATGTGCAGGTTGTGTCGTCATTGGTCCTTCTCTCTTCCTCAGGTGTTTCTCATCTCCACTAATCAGGGGATCTTCATAAGGAGCTGAAAGCGGGAGGAGGGCGTCAGTTCTTTATCGCTTCCAGCGTGGCAGCAGACCAACTCCCAGCTGATTTCTCAGTTATTTTCAGAGCATAAACCTTACTCCGAGTATCTGTTCCTCTCCTAGTATTTCGCCGCATGTTGTTGTTACCGCTGCAGAGCACAGGGTGCAGGCGCCGGCCGATGCCTAGCAAGCAACAGTGTCCGTGAGGGATAATGCAAAACTCTCTGAGTAAACCTTATTGCCTTACTCAAAAGCTTTGAATGCACAGAGGCGTGCAATGTTATGATGTCAGTGTATTATAACATCGGCAGGAATCAGGCAGGCAAAGTCAAATCAACATGGCGGTCGGTAAGCGAGCGGAGCAAGCTGTTGCTGAAGTTAAGAAAACGTGAGTATGATGGTTAAGTCTTCCTAAACACATCTAATTGTATAAATGCCACAGCAAACTTTTCTCTTTGTCTGCACTTTATTCATCGTAACACGCGGTTAATTTACATGGACGGAGTGTTATATGTTTTAAGTAAAGAGCACTCAAAATTCTTATTTTTTTTTAAATAGTAATGTTTGATTTTTAATTATGTGAAAGTTGTAAGTTAGTCAAACTTAAATAATTTGAACTTATTTACCCAAAAACTGTGAGGTAATCGGTTTCCAAAAAATATTTGAGTATTCTGAACTGCTTTGGGTTTACAGTGCAGTCAGACCAACAATCAAACTGAACAGAGCAGACAGGGAAAAGGCAAAAAACGAAAATCCAGATACAGGAAACAGGTTAGAATCAAAAAGGCAGTCTCTCGGTATTGCTATGGCAACCACATCTTTCCTCTGCTTTTTGTCCACCACCACAAAGTCCGGTTGGTTTGCCATTACCATTCGGTCCGTCTGTATCTGGAAGTCCAACAGGATCTTGGCTTTGTCATTCTCTACCATCTTTGGAGATGTTTCTCACTTTGACCTTGGGGTTTCCAGCCGTTACTCTGCACAGATGTACCTGTATTCTATTGCAGCCAATTGGTTATTTCGCTCCATGTAAGCTTTCCCTGCCAGCATCTTCCACCCTGCAGTTATGTGCTGGATTGTCTCAGGGGCCTCTTTGCACAGTCCGCCCTGGGGTCTTGTCTGGTGTGGTAGATCTGGGTCTCTATTATATCTATGGGCTGTAGGCTGAGGGAGGGAGAGGTGAGCCGATCCTGCAGGTGATAGTGACGGACACGCTGCAGAGCGAGGGGCAGGTAGGATCCGCATGCCAGGCACAGAATACCGGGAGGTGACCAGATGGCACAGTCAGGGCGGAGGTCTGCACCTGTAAGAAGCGCTCCGTCTCGATCAGAGTATTGTAAGGATCCCACCTGCCCCTCGCTCAGCAGCGTGTCAGTCCCTATTACCTGTAGGATCAGCTCCGCCCCTCCCTCCATCCAGGCCTCTTTTATTTTGGCTTCTATCAGCCTCTGCTGACACCTGTATGCAGCATTTGCGGTTAGTGCATTCTGCCTCCTTAGAAAACCGACTTCGGCCCAGCTTGGATTGTTAAATTGGGAAAAGCAAAAACCAAAACAATCCAAACATGCAAAGCACAACAAACAAAAAAATTAAAGAAAAACACAATCATGTTTTACCCTGGGAATGTAGTGTTGGTCTGCAACACAACCGCACTAACACTACATTCCCAACAATGCAACAGTAGCCCTCGAAGTCACAGCAGTGCGCACAAGCGGCCATGGCCTGTGGGCTGGTTCTAATGGTAATTAAATATCATTTAGGGGGCCATGGAGAAATAATTCCCGCGCTGGATCAGTCCCACGGGCCTTGACATATGTGCTCTAGCACCTGATCTTCTGCTCCCCGTTGTCTGAGACATTCACTGAGCATGTCATCTGTTGGACCCTTGTCCTTGATTATGGATCTTGGATGTTCCTTCCTTTCTGCTGCCGTAAAGTCTCAGGGTTCTGGATTTGGGGTGGTACCCTCCGTGCATGGTTAGAAGCTTTGGTGTCTTTACATCTGTAGCCTGTATCTAATTATTTGGCTGGCTTATTATTCCTGCAGGGTATCTGGTTACTGGTAGAGAGTAGCTTTTTATTGCCCAAGACTTATTCTTGCAATTTAGCTGGCTAGGTACTTGTAACTGTCCTCAATGTCTGCTGGACTACTGCTGGACTACCTTCCCTCTCTTAGTTACCACCTGAGTTCAGGCTCAGTGGGAAATTTGAGTTACGTTTTGTAAAAACAGAAAAAGCAACTGGACTCACGTTTCCAGAAAAAGGTGTCTTTCCAAGAATCTAGTCGGTGTGGGTTGTTCAAGAAATTGGTTGACTCATTTGAGGGCGGACAGGGTTTTAACCAGGTTAAGTTGGTTCCTAGAGGAGCGGTGGAGCTCACTGCCACTTAGATTTCCTGAGGTACTTGAACGGTTCGTGTGGAGATGAATCCCCTGCTTAGTGCGAAGCTCAAACAATCCTTTCGGGGTGGAGAAGGTCCAAACCTCCTGTTTGCAGGATGACTTCCTTCCGTGAGGCAAAGACAAAAACAACAAGGTTAAGACTCAGGGAGACAAAAAACTTAGTGTGACTCAGCAAAGCTCAGCTTGGCTAGAGGACCCAAAACTGGCAAACACCCTGGCGTCGAGGTAGTGGCAGTCAGCAGCTTAAGAGTCCTCAGGTAATGAGGCGACCATCCGCAGGTGTGTGAAAGGGCCAACGAGAACAGGGCGCCACCTGGTGGTGGAGGGAGAACACACAAAAACACAACCCACACAAACTGGATTCCTAACAGTTTCCAAGTTGGTGAACCTGGTGGCTGTGCATCTGCAACTTCCTAGAGATACATTTCATGTGTCCCCGGTCATGCTTTTCAAGACATCAAGGTTTGTTAACCCCTCAGGTAACCTCCATGGCCATTCCAGTAGGAGGGATCAGAGCCACCTTTTATTTTACCCTAATTCTTTGTTCCACCTACAGTATATTAATATCAGTTCTCCCCACCACTAGTTAGAACTGAGGAGATCTTTTGGATGAGAGGGGAAACGTTTTCTAGAACACTTCAGTTCCAGTTACCTAATCTGAACTTTCCAAGCTTGAACATAACCTGAATGACTGAAAATCTTCTCAGATATGTCTATGCTTTACATTAACTATGTTAATTGGAATAGGATATGTAATTTTGCTCTGCCGCTGTCTTTTCCGTACAGCTCTTCCCCCAACACAGTATTACAAGACACTCCTAGAAGGATGTGCTCCTCCCATTTACACAACAGCTTCCTGCATTGAGCACATCTGGGACATCATGTCTCCATCCATCCACCAACATCATGTTTCACTACAGACTGTCCCTGAGGTGGAGGATCTGGGAGGAGATCCTTCAGAACACCATTGTTCTCCTCATCAGGAGCAGCCAAGGTGTTGTAGGGAGGTCATAGAGGCAGGTGGAGGCCACACACAATACCCATCCTCATTCTGACCTGTTTGAAGGAAATTACATCAAAGCTGGATCAGCCTGGAGGGTTTTAACACTTTAATTATCCAGGCCTCCATTGGTTAATAAATATTTGATTTCCACTGATGATTTTTGGTGTGATTTTGTGTTCAGAACATTCAAAGTATTCAAAGAGAATATTTAATTGATTCAGATCTAGGATTTGTTTCCATTATTTTTTTGTGCAGTGAATATTGCAGTTGCACAACACTTTAATTATCACAGATACATAAAATGTTTAGAGAATCAGTTTTTTTCCAGCTTGTTTTGACTAGCTGTACAGACACGTCTCAGTGAGCCTGACCACCAAAAGTATCACAGTAATTATATTCATCTCTGACTTCTGATATAATATAATCTGAAAATGCTGTGTTCCTGACATGGAGATGATACCAGGAATCAGATTAAGGACATAGTTGGTAGTACATATACCTGTGTTTTTATCTTTTCTAATACAGTGTTTAAAACCGGGCTTAATGAAGAACTTAACATGCTAGGCTGGACAGCGGGGTTATTTCATCCTGTAATGTTTGAACTGCTCATTAATTGTGCCTCTCCATAAGAATAGCATGCTTGTCATTTGGGTGCAGTACTTCAATAAATATCTTGAATACTTCAGCAGTTAACAATACCAGTTACCATACACACCAGCAGACAAATACATATTTCTCTGCCCATCATCTGGTTGTTTCAGGGCCTTGGAGGTGTTGCCCCCCCCCCCCCCCCCCCCCCACCCCCCCACCCCACACACAGTCTGGTCTGACCCACATATTGTCATTAACTGATGACCCCTCCTCTGGGGTTTAATACATTTGTGGAAGCCAATGAAGAGAAGAAGGATAATAGTATATATGGCCTTATGAATTAATGATGTTTGAGCTCTGAACAGGTATTTCAGAACTTTATTGTCTTGGGAATCACGATTCATTGTCTCTTTTAAGTAATTTCGTGACTCTTTTTTGTTATTGCCAGTTGGCCAACTACAAATAAGACACCTTCTCCCCCTTTCCTGTGCGTCTCCAGCTCCTGGTCATACCTCGGACCTGCTCAGAACGTTGTGTGAGCAAATACATTCCTGTTGGATTATTTTTGTCCTGATGATGCAAAAATGGGACCATGTCTGTACAGAAGTTAACGGAGCAGATTGTTAATCACTGATTGGCTATGGGCATGATCAGCTGTATGTCTGTGGCAGCCCGATGGGTAGAAATTAAAGGAGTTGAACAGGGTTTCTCAAACCTGAAACAGATAGTGAGGGGAATTCTTGTATCGACATTAAGCATGTTTGAATGTCAGATTCAAAAAAGTTTTCAGTTATTAAGGGAAAAAGGAGGCCTTGGTGTAATGACAGACAGAATATGCAGAATATTTTATGCCTTTCAACATTAAACAGTTGAAAGTTAAGATGATTGTGATACATGGTCTATCCAGGCTTTTCTCTTTAGAGGAAAACTCTTGGCAACAGTGGATTTTTTTACAGCTGGATGATCATTTGAGCAATTCAATTCAATTCGGTTTATTTCTATAGCGCCAGTTCACAGCATGTCATCCAATCTGATTGATTCAAAGTTTTCTATCTAAGGAAAACCAGCTGATTGCATCGACTCATTGACTCTTCAGCAATCCCTCACACTAAGCATGCTTGTAGCGACAGTGGAGAGGAAAAACTCCCTTTGAACAGGAAGAAACCTCCAGCAGAACCAGGCTCAGTGTGAGCGGCCATCTGCTGAGGCCCACTGGGGTTCAAGGAGACAGAAGCAGACATAGAAAAAGAAGCATAGATACAAAAGGCAACTGTCAACCAGCCCCACAGCCAGGCAGACGAGCTCTGAGCAAAGAGAGCTGAGACAAGCTCTCAATGAACTGATTAGTCTATGTTGCTTCCCTCCACTATGATCATGAATCTGAGCCACTGAAAGAAGGTGATCCTGGAAACCAGCGGCTGCAATGAGCTTTCTGCAAGGAGGCCTGACAGTCCCTAAGAGAATAGCTGAGGAGCTCAGCCATTCAGTAGCCATTCCTAGATTTTCTAAAAGTAGAATGGGAGGCAGATCTTTTAGTTATCAGGCTCCTCTCCTGTGGAACCAACTACCAGTTTTAGTCCGTGAGGCAGACACCCTGTCTACTTTTAAGGCTAGGCTTAAAACTTTCCTTTTTGATAAAGCTTCTAGTTAGAGTGGCTCAGGTTATCCTGATCTATCTCTATAGTTCTGCTGCTATAGGCTTAGACTGCTGGAGGACATAGGGACCCCTTTTTCATCATTCTGCTTCATTCTATCTCTATTCTCCCACTCTGCAGAATCTGTTAGTTCAATCTCTAACGTTCTGCTCTCTCTGCTTTTTCTCATAGTAGCTTCATCTGGTCTGTTCCTGTTTGGCTGTGACTCCATCCTGGAGAGAAATATCAGCTGTGCTGCTTCCATCAACACCTTTGTTTCTAGATGCTGGAGCTTGGCCTGTTTTCCAGTGTAGTCCTGTTTCTCTGACTGTGACTAACTGGATGTGCTCTCTTCATCCTCTGACATGGGAGCTGGCTCGGAGCTCGTCTGCCTGGCTGTGTGTTTCCTGGATGGAGCCGCCTTTTATAGCTGCTTTTCTGTTTCTTCCGATTGAAAGGGAGTTTTTCCTCTCCACTGTCGCTACAAGCATGCTTAGTGTGAGGGATTGCATTTGAGTCAATGAGTCGATGCAATCAGCTGGTTTTCCTTAGATAGAAAACTTTGAATCAATCTGACTGGATGATCTGGTGAACTGGAAAGTGACCTGAGATGACATGATGTGAATTGGCGCTATAGAACTACACTGAATAGAATTGAGTAGAGCAGTGGTGGTTCAGATATCTGTTTCGGAGGCTTCCTGTTCCAAGCACCACCACAGTAGGGACGCCAGGACACGGCATTGGATACCATACCCCAGGGGAGCTGGAGGAGGGTTTGTGAACTGGTCCCAAATAAAGTGGATACAGTGAGAGTACCAGTTTTATTTATTATCATTTTATTTAGTATTCATGAAACAATTGATCATCTTTCCACACCCTTTAAGTTCAGGAATTGATGAGTCTAATTAAACTTTATCTGTTCCTACAAGTTGCTACTCTAGTAATATTTTCTATTGCTCTGTTGCCTATTTTGCTCTAAATGTATTATTCCTATTGAATAAAAATGCGATTTCTCATCATTCTGACAATAATATTTTTACCTGTTCCGATCATGTAAAAAAAAATCTTTTACACATTTATTCCCAGTTCTCATCGATAGAAAGAAATGCTTGTCTTGTATGTCCTAAGAATTCTATTTCCACATTCTGACATCAATACTGGCAGCTTATCACTGACTCACAGCACGACCTAAACAAAGCCTTTATTCGTCAGGACGGATTCCCACATAAAGGAAATACGCCTGTGCTTTCCTTCAGCACATAAAGGAAGAGAGAAAACAATCACAGACACTCCCATGAACAGTTTCAGCTTTATTAGTTTTTGGAATTTACATGGTTAATTTAGTGTGAAATGCAGCTATGGAGCTGGAGATAATATCCTGAACAAAACCTTAACTAATTAGTGTGTGGCCAAATTTCCACTCTGGAAACAGGGAGAGGAGCCAAAACATTACATTTTAAGAAGTCCTTTTCTCCTCGGCCTTTTCACAACCTGTCTTTATATCCTTTTCTCATCCCTGCATGTTAAAATAACTGCTACCCCAAAAAAAACTTTAAAATTTAAACTTTTAAATGCTGATTTCATTTATCAAATCTGATTCTGTTGGCTGTTAAAAATGTTCAATGGAAGAATATGGAATCATAAATTAACTGATTCAAAGACTTTCTTTAAGCTCCTCAGGTTTATTTCATCTTTGACATTTCTGGAAGCATCAAATCAAGTAAAGATATTAAACATTAGATTAGGAATCAACTTTTTTTTATTTAAGTTTTTTAATTTGAGGAATTTATCATTGATTCTGTTTTGCTGTCAATAAAGACATTTAAGTAGAAAAAGTCATGAACTATGCATGAAAACATGTTTCTACAGTGAAGATGCTCATCAGATGAATGGACTGCGGCTCTAACTGTCTCTGTGTTAGCTAGTTTTTGTAAATAGCCCCGATCTGATGATGTCTGTGCATCCGCGTGTCAACAGGCGTGTTAGCTTCCCTTTTCCTGACAATGTAGCTGTACAAATGCTGGATGTAGAGAAGGTGAGCCCCGCTGGGTCCCACCATCATACAGGGCGGTCAGTATTTATACGCTGACTCTGTTCTGCTGAGTTTTGCCTATTGAGGAGGATTTAGAAGATATTCAATGTAATAGTTTCTGGCTTAAAGGAGCTCTTGTGAAAAGTTAACTGACATAAAGAATTAATTTCTACCTGACAAAATAGATGACTGAAATAAACACTGTAATAAAAGCTCTTTGTGTTTTGGTGTCTGGAAAAAAGGGCAGACCTGAACTCAGGGGTGGCATGATGAGTCGAAAGAAAAAAACCGTACAGCTAAGAGAACAGGAACATTCTAAACATCCTCAAACAATTGAAACAGCAGCTTTAAGTGGTTCTTAGAGGTTTCGCTGCTGGTTGGTTGTCAGAGCGTTCAGCCTGAGTTGAACTAAGCAGCAGCCGGTGAACATGAGCACGCCGCCTCTCCTCTAGCTCCACATCTCCACCGTGGCCAATTAAATGAATTTCAGCAAAAGAGCATTTTATTAGTGTTTGCCCACAGCCACAGAATATGGCCATAAATTCTTCCCTGGAACACACTGGAAAACAAATTGGCGCATTAAGTGGTGAATGGCTCAAATAGGCTCTGCTACCCATGCCTCCAGGACAGGCCTTGGAATTTGAAAGTACAGCAATTGAGAGGCAATCCCTCAGCTTTATCATTCAGCATGACAGTATGGGGCTGCACAATAGGACTCAGATGGGGGAGGCCGGGACCAGATGTCAGCCATTAGCTCTTTCTCTCTGTTTCTCCCCTCTCTGCATGCACAGATCTATATGCACGCCCTCCAACATAGACTCCCTCTGCTCCCTTTGGCAACACCAAGCTGTTTGCTTTTGTGGCCTGACAGACCCTTTCTATTTATCTGTTATTACAGTGGAAAAATTGGATCCAAAAAACAAGAGGGAACCTGAGAAGCGTTCCAACACTCTTGGCTAGTGGTTGGTGTTTAATGCCACTCTTCTCCTCGTGGAGCTCCAATGTTTATTTACTAGCAGTCTCAATATGGATCATCCTCATGTTAGGAGGCCACACAACTTGTCTAAAAAATTAAACGGAGGATCTTTCTATTCAGCATTCATTTTGTTTTTGCACATCACAATGGTTCCTGGCTAGATGCCCTTCTGCCTCCCATGCACTGTATCAGAGGGACCTTCAGCAGTGCTAATGAGGATTAGGCTGTTTGTGTTGTTTACACGTGTCACCCTAATCCTTTTAGCAATAAGCTGTTTTGCAGGAAGTCTGGCTAATTTATGCATGGTGCAATATTCATAGGATTGCACACCGACAGGAGAGACATTTCCCATTCTGTAAGTGTTTACTGACACAGGGGCTAATTTGGCACTTTAAGATAAAATCCTGTATTGACCCAATAAATCTGTAGCCGATGCCACAAGTGGTCTGAGGTCAGTGTGCAACACTTTCCAAAGGGTTTATACCCATACACTTATTCTATAGTTCATCTCATTACAACAAACTTTGATATATTTAATACATTTTTATGTGATAGACCAACAGAACAGGAGTAAACAGACGTAAAATGCAAAGAAAACACAACAAAATGTGAAGTTTTTTCATATAATATAAAGATATGTTGAATTGAATTTAACCAAGTGGTTAGGGTTAAACCAGTTTGTTGTATTTATAGCTGTAAGTCTTTTGCGTTATGTTTTCGCTGCACCTCTATGAAAATCTGGGCTGGTATGGAAATAGGGCATTAAACTTGTTTAATGAATATTTCCAATCTATACTTTGGACACAATTGCTCCATTTCCACCAGCCCTCTGAAACTCATCGTGCCATGAGTTCAGACCGAGCTTGGATCAGTGAGTGGTGCTGAGCTTCGTTCTTACGACCATTTACACGTGATGCTAGCATGGTTCCTCACCTCCTATCGGTGGTCCACGATACTACAGCTATTAAGGCAGGAATTACGCAAACAAAAATGCCCGCAGCTATAACATTCAGGAACAAATGTATGCTTACGTTTGTGATATTTTATGGTTTGCGGAATGTCAGGTGAAGAAGGCATCCTTCTCAGTCCTGGCATTATCCCAGGTCACACCACGCTCTTTTGATGCCATTTATTGTTAAGAAGCTGAGAAGAAGTTTGTGTTGTGAACAGGTCCAGAGATCTGGGAATTGCAAAGCCGGATACGCAGGAAAATCTGTGAAATGAGTCGGCTGACTGTAAATAGGAGATGAGGCGGTCTGCTGATGCGCTCTATGTTATCAGAGAACCGAGCCACAGATGAACCGAGCCCAACTGATGAACTAGTACTAGATTTAGCGCGGTTCGGTTGTATCTGGCATGGTCCAGTTAGTGGTTTATAGTGACACCAACGCCATCGATCAAATTGTAAAAATGATGGGAGTTATATTTCCCGATTAAGAGAAAGTCCCACCGGGAGGAAGCCCAGGGGGAGACCCAGGACACGCTGGAGGGACTATGTTTCTCAGCTGGCCTGGGAGCGCCTTGGCTTTCCCCCGGAGGAGCTGGACCAAGTGGCTGGGGAGAGGGACGTCTGGGCCTCCCTACTGAAGCTGCTACCCCCGCAACCCGACCCTGGATAGGAGGAAGAGGATGGATGGATGGATGGATGGATGGATGGATGGATGGATGGATGGATGGATGGATGGATGGATGGATGGATGGATGGATGGATGGATGGATGGATGGATGGATGGATGGACGGATGGATGATGGACGGACGGACGGACGGGTTTGTCAAAATGAGTCCTACAAAACTCAAAACACATAATTCCCTCTTCAAGTCATCCCCTCCATTGTGAATTTTAGCTGCTGCCATTTGGGAGGTGATCCAGGCAACCTGAATCTGTCATGGTCTTGGTTCTGCTATTCTTTTCTTTGCTCCTTGTTTTCTAGATTTATTGGCCTAATTCCAGTTTTGTTGTATTTCTAGATTTATATTAGTTCTCAAGTTTTTCTGTTGTCCTCTTTTGCCCTCTTGTGTGTGTATGTTCCTTTCTCCTTGGCTCCCTCATTGTCTCCTCTCACACCTGTTCCTTGTCTGCTCGTTAGCCCTCCCTTT
>NW_024038280.1:42500-55467 GCF_016077235.1 Cyprinodon tularosa
GGCCCCTCCTCTTCATCATCATCATTCTTCATCACCTTCCCCTTGGCAATATCTTCCTCAAATTTAACATTCACTTCCACAGCTATGCCGATGACACCCAGCTCTGCCTCACCACAAAATCATCGTCTTCTCTTCCGCCCACCTCACTCACAGATTGTATCTCTGAAATAAAAGCCTGATTCACCAACAACCTTCTGTAATTAAACAGTAGTAAAACAGAAGTTCTCCTTATTGGAACCTAAATCAACTCTTTCCAAAACCGACAGTTTCCCACTTAATATTGACAGCTCCTTCATTTTCCCGTACCCTCAGGTTGAGTCTGGGCGTCATCCTTGCTAGCACCCTATCCTTTCAATCGCATATCAATGACATTACCCGGTCTGCCTACTTCCACTTAAGAAGCATCAACAGCCTCCGTCGCTCCTTTACTCCACTGACAGCTGCCATCCTAGTCCACAGCCTCGTCACATTCCGACTTGCTCCTCTTTGGCCTTCCTCAAAAATCACTCCATCAACTACAACTGGTGCAGAACTCAGCTGCCCCCGTTATAACAAGAACTCCCTCTATCCACCACATCACCCTGGTTCTCCTACAGCTCTGCTGGTTCCCTGTGCAGCTCCGCTGGCTCCAGTACCGGATTCAATATAAAATTCTTATAGTGAAATTCAAGGCCCTTCACCATCTTGCCCCCCCCATATCTGTCAGGCTTCCTGGATGTTCCCATCCCCTCCCATGCTATCAGATCCTCATCGGCTTTCGTCTGTCTGTCCCTTCTGCCCGTCTCACCACCAAGGGGAGCAGAGCATTCAGCCGCTGTGCCCCCCACCTCTCGAACTCTCTACCACTCTTACTCAGAAACACTGACTCACTTCTCCATTTCATATCAAAACTCATTACTCATCTGTTTAAAATAGCCTATTCTGACCTTCAGTGGCCAGAAAGGCGCCTTCGAAATAAATTTATTATTATTATTATTATCACTGCATGCCTTACGAGTCACATAGAAAATATTTATGTTCCATTTGCCCCTTTTAAATTAATTACATTTGTGGCACTTTTGGCTTATCCATACCAGCTGCAGTCCAGCTGCTCCCATTTATTGGCTCAGATGCCTGTGTGACGTGTTGAGATCTTAGTTTTAGTGTTTGATAAACATTCCTTAGAGGTTGTGTAGCAGAATCTACATTTTATTACCTATTGATTGTCTCTACCTTCCTGCAGGTGAGGTAGTGGATGCATCTGGTCACTTCAGTGTTCATTAAACTAGTTCCCCCTGAGCTAAAACTCAAAGCTGAAGTTAACTTTCTTGAACATTTGGTAGTTAATCCTGCCTGCAAATTGCAACTTTATCCACTCGTTCAAGTTGCAAGTTACTTCCCAAAGTAACAGCAGCAAAGGATTGGGATTTTGCAGCAGAGGACATTTATTATTTTGGCTGTGATATTAGAGATGCAATGCATGCTGGAATAATCTCCTTGCTGGAACAGGGACATGAACCTTTGACTAACAAAAACTAACGAAACAGAACCTACAAACAGCAAACACACAATCATCTGGCCCTGATAGCCGGGCTTAGCCGAATATAAAGGAGAACCAGCAGGTGGATGAGATGAGTGACAATTAGGAGCTGGGCAGATTTAAGCATGTAAATGGCATGAATAATTAAGGTGAGCTATCAGGGTAGATCATGACACCTTCTGGTGGGACGCGTCTTGAAGAGCTCTGTGGGGAGATGAGGGGGCATCAGCAACAACAATAGTATGGTCAAGTGTACTTGACCATACTATTGTTTACTTTATTGTTGACTAAAGTATACTTTAAGTATACTTTAGTCAACTTAAAAATGTCCCAATTTAGTTCGCAGAAGCATTACTTTAGGAACACTTCAAGTACACTAAAAGTACATTGTTCGGTATAATTTCTAAACTTATACTTATACTTAAGTATTCTTAATATAATTTACTTCAAGTATACTACTTTTTGCTAGTCTTAGGGCTGTCTTAGCTGTCTCTGGTGAGTTTTTGAACCAATCGGACTCCATGATCTGGTTGAATTGTCTCTATAGAGTAACCTAAGATGATATGATGTGAATTGGAGTTATAGAAAATAATCTGAATAGAATTGCCTCATCTCGATGGGGAGGAGAAGCCGTTTTATTCTGAGCCTCAAGCAGATGGGTGAGCTGCTCATCGCTCCTCTTAGGGAGATCCCAGCAACCCCGCTTAGGAAGCTAATTTTAGCTGCATGTATCCAGGATCTGGTTCTTTCAATCGTGACCCATATTTGCTCGTAGGTGAGGAGGGAAATTTAGATTTTAAATGTAGAGCTTTGCCTTTTGGCTCAGCTCTCTCTTCACCACAATGGACCAGTGCAGCTGGTCTACATATCAGAGTTTGAATTCAGAGATTAAACTTCTCTAGAGACAATTCGCTGGACAAAACAGGCTTGATCTGGGAAACGTGGAAAGAGGGATGGACACGGGAATGAGGTGGCAAATGAAGATGGACTGAGGTCGGGCTGATGACTTCTTCGATTTCATAGGGACCAGTGAATCGGGGGTGACGGTCAGCAAACCACTTGTTCTTCTCAGCGGTGCGGTGAAGAGCAGTGACAGTCGATCTCCAGGTCTGTTGGCAGCTGGTGATGTACTGTTGAACTGAGGTGACTCGGATACCGACTTCATCAGAAGGGAGAAGAGGTTATTTCCAAAAGGCTAGTGTCCGGTTGCTGTGGATATGTGGGAGTTGAGAGTGTACTCGACCCAAGGTAGGTACTTATTCAAATCTGTGGGGGATGCAGAGGTGAGGCAACGGAGAGTGGTTTGTTCCAATCTGTGGGGGATGAAGAGGTGAGGCAACGGAGAGTGGTTTGTTCCAATCTGTGGGGGATAAAGAGGTGAGGCAACGGAGAGTGGTTTCCAATTGTTGATTCATCCTTACAGTTTGGCTGTTGGTCTGTGGATGATAGCCGGAGGTGAGGGTGTAACGGGCTCCGAGAGCAGAACAGAAGTTTTTCCATACTTGGGAGATGAACTGGGGACCCCGGTCAGTGAGGATATCAGATGGGATTCCATGGAGTTGAAGACATGTTTGATGAGGAGTTGGGCTGTTTGTAGGGTGTTGGGCAGCTTACAAATGGAGATTAGGGGGCAGGATTTGGAGAACCTGCCTACAATGGTGAGGATAGTTGCCATACCCTGAGAGGATGGGAGTCCAGTGACAAAGTCCAGTGCTATGTGTGACCAAGGGCGTTTGGAAATTGGAAGTGGTTCTAAGAGTCCAGCAGGTGGTCTATTGGAAGGTTTGTTTCTTGCACAGATGGGACAGGCACGGACATATTCTCGGACGTCTCTGGACCAGGATGGCCACAAAAACCGATGAGATACTTGGGACTGGGTTCTATAAAATCCCGGGTGTGCTGAGAGCTTGTAATTATGGTACCAGTGTAGAACATCCGGGGCCATGGGGATGTAGGTCAGTCCAGCCGCTCCGGTACCAAGATCCGGATCAAGATTGATTCGATCCTCTAATTCCCAATGAAGGGCTCCAAAGGTGGGAGATGGGGGAATAATAGTTGCAGGTTCATCCTTTTGCTCTTGGTGGGCATGAAGTCTGGACAGAGCCTTGGGCTTTACATTACGGGAACCAGGACGGAAGGTGATGGATTAAATCAGGAGAAGAAGAGTGACCAGCGGGCCTGTCGGGGGTTAAGACATCGAGCTGAATGCAGGTATGAGATGTTCTTATGGTCCATCCAGATGACTATGGGATGCTTGAAACCCTCCAGCCAATGTCGCCACTCCTCCAAAACTAATTTCAAAGCTAACAGTTCTCGATCCCCAACATCATAGTTACGTTTGGCTCGAGACAACCCATGGGAGAAAAAGGCACACAGATGGAGCCTCTGGTCAGAATCAGACTGCTAAAAAAGGGCTGCTCTGATGCCAGTGTCTGAGGCATCAATCTCTAAGATGAAGTGATTTTTGGGATCAGGATGAACTAGAATAGGGGCCTAATAAAACCTGGTCTTGAGTTAATCAAAAGAGGACTCAGCCTCTGGACTTCAAACAAAAGGAACCTTAGGTGAAGTCAGGGTGTGGAGAGGAAATGCGATTTGGCTGTAACCCCGAATAAACCTCCGATAGAATTTACCAAACCCTAAAAAAACGCTGTAGCTCTTTTCTGGACTCCGGGGTAGGCCACTCAACTAGAGTGAGACTAGAGTCAGATCTAAAATGTCCACCTTCAATAATGAGTCAAAGGAACAAGAATGAGGAATTATGAAACTCACATTTTTCAGCCTTAACAAACAAACAACAAGCAAAACCTGATGGACATAATCTTGGTGTTGGACAGGATCTCGGGAGTAAATCAGAATATCGTCTAGATAGACAAAGACAAAGACAATAAGGAAGTACCGTAGGACATCGTTCACAAGGGAATGAAAAACAGAAGTGGCATTACACAGTGCAAAAGGCATGAAGAGATACTCGAAATGGCCTTGGGGGTCTTGAAAGCCATCTTGAAGGCCCACATGCAGACACAGACGGGGGAAAAACAGGAGCAGTTTAACACGTTTATTGACAACACTACAATAAAGTCAGTCCTGAACAGGTGCTGCAGATGAGCTTCGGAACGGCAGTGTTCGAGGTTCTGCGGAAGGAGAGAGGAAGGTGATTAAGCCTAAAATTAGCAAAAATAACCTGCGTAGTTGCTGCTCTGCTTCCCACCAGGTACGGATAACCTATCTGGGGAGGGTGAGTGGAGGAAAGGGTTCTGTAACTCACAGCTTGCTGGTGGATGTCCGAGCAGGACCACAACGGAGGCAGGTTTGAGGAGCCGCTGTAGGAACCAGTGTGAATCCAGGTGTTGGGAGCTGGAGAAAATCCCATCTTTCTCCAGCAGAGTCCGCCGTGGATCCTCTGAGGGAGCCTCCTGCACAGGTGCAGCTCATCAAGACCATCAGAGGATCCACTACATAAGCTGTCTTCAGACCTTACCTCAACGCCGCAGTGTTGTTCCAGTTGGTCAGCGCTAAAGCCTTGCTCCTTGTGAATCTTCATGACCTTGAATCCAGATTGGATTCTAACTTCTCTCTCTGTGTTCCCAGGAAACCAGAGTCTCCTCTGTGGAAGCTCTAGGAGAGCTAACCTGCCGAGCCGACCCTCTGAGCCAAACCCTGAAGACTTTCTGAGAAATCCCAAGCAGCTCAGGACTAGAGCTGGAAGAACCAAACTAAGGTCTGTCCAAGCTAGACGTGAGACGCTGAAGCAGCTACGGACTCTGCTGATAACTCTTCTCCAGAACCAACAGAAACTCCCCCAAGGAGAATTACTCAAGAACCCCCAAGGTACTATCTGAGCTCACTTGAAAACCAAACCCTGCCAGCAGTTCATAACAGCTCTGTCTCTCACGCAGACTCCAGTGAAACCAGGACCCAGGCCCGAACCAGATCCCAGTTCATATTGTGTTGTGCTTAATAAACTGTTGAACTTTTATCCTCGTGTCCGCCTTGTGGTGTTCTGCATAACTGGGTCTCCATTTGAGAACCCATCATGACACCAGGTAAGGAACTCTTGTCCAACTCGGTAGTACCGGGGTACCGAGGGGATCGCGAGAGTTGAGGGCTGAAGGTGGTTACCAGGGCTTTTGTGGGGCCTAAAGAACTAACTGCATCAGGGTGGGTGCATCGATTGATTTCTCCCAATAATGGGCTCTATGCACAGCTCCACTGCTTCCCAAACTTTAGCAGCTCCTTTGTTTCCTGCCTTTCATTACTGGACAAGCTGATTATTCCAGGTGTGTCTGCCTGGTTACGGAGGTCAGTTAATGGGGTTATTGTGGTTTAGTCTCATCATGCAAATTATTATTAATATTAGTTTTATTATTATATTACCTGAAAAAAAAACTAAACATTTTGATTAGTACAATATTTGGAGCTACAAGGAAAAAACAACTAAATAAAAACACTAAACAGGTGTAAATCTCTTCCTCCATCATTCTCAGATCATGCAGATCTTGTCTCATACAGTTTTCGTGTTACAGACTCTTTTCATGACGCAGTTTAATTTATGCAAACTGAGTAGTGGAAAAGCACAAGTCTGAAATCCAACGCTCATAAATCACAACCATAAATAATCAAATAAACGTATAATAACTAACTATCTGAAAATATAAAGTAAAGGTCACCGAACAGTTTTAAAAACATTTTTAGGCGAACCCTTGTTAATCCCTGGATAAGCACTGAAACAGATTAGGAGTTTTTAGTCATTCTGTCACATTTTATCTGAGTCTCTTTTCCTTATTCCAGCAGCAGCCAATGGTCCTGCTTCATTTTAGTTGAGTAGCTTGGTTTATGTTAAGGCGGGGGTATGAAGTGTTGACTGCCGGCCTGCTGACTGGACGGGATGTCAGCAGAGAGCCATGAGCTGCCCGTCCTTAGCCGGAGGAGGGGCGGCTGGGGGCCGGTAACAGACATCCCAAGTCTCCTGTAAGTTCTTGATATGGATAGTTGTTCACGGATTCCCACGAGTCGGATAAATTATCCAGGATTTTAGACTATGCGAGGTGATGTTTTCTTTTTTTTTTTTTAAGGTGGTGTTTTCTAATGCAATAATTCGTGCAACATGTGCGGATTAGAACTACTTTGATAATGCAGACAACAAGAGAGAGTGGGGTGTGGGGAGGAGGTTGCTTGTGAAACCTGTGCATATCTGTCCAAAGCGATGCTCTATTCAACCAGCATTCCAGGCGACTGGTTGTCAGAGAGCGAGCCGATTGTATTAGTCAGAAAAATAAGCCAATAGGTTTGGGTTTGCTCTCTAGCAGTCACCTAGTTATCACTCAAACCCTCCAGTAAAAAACGAAAATATAAGATTCATTTTACAGCAGAATATACTAAAGTATGTCCACGTCTGGTGAATGTAAATAATGATGAAGTGTGTATGTATGGGGTACGGTGTGGGTCGGTTGTCTTCGGCAGCGGTGGGTGGTTGAGGGGCTGCACTGTAGTTGACCAAAATCCTGCACGACTTTGAAATTCCCCCCGGACATTTTTTAGGTGTGAAAAGAAGGAGAAAAAGGATGTCTGGTCCCCCTACCATATCAATAATTTCAATGTTTCAGTGAGTGAGTGCTTGTTGCTATGATGCGTCTTTGCTTGACAGCTTAATTAGTTATAAACCAACCAATAAGAGCACAGCTCATCTAAATATTCATGATCATACCATAAAAGGAAGAAAACCTGTGGTTTCATTCTAAGGCTTTTAACCAGGCTGCATTAGGGCTCATAGAACAGCTAATATGCCATTTTCAGCCCAACCAATGTTACACACCCTATTAGAGACCTGAAGGACCAGATACCCTATAGAATCATTCTACCACCCTATTAGAGACCTGAAGGACCAGATACCCTATAGAATCATTCTATCAGCCTATTAGAGACCTGAAGGACCAGATACCCTATAGGATCATTCTATCACCCTATTAGAGACCTGAAGGACCAGATACCCTATAGAATCATTCTATCACCCTATTAGAGACCTGAAGGACCAGATACCCAATAGAATCATTCTATCACCCTATTAGAGACCTGAAGGACCAGATACCCTATAGAATCATGCTATCACCCTATTAGAGACCTGAAGGACCAGATACCCTATAGAATCATTCTATCACCCTATTAGAGACCTGAAGGACCAGATACCCTATAGGATCATTCTATCACCCTATTAGAGACCTGAAGGACCAGATACCCTATAGTTTCAATTCAATTCAATTCAATTCAATTCAGTTTATTTATATAGCGCCAAATTCACAACACATGTCATCTCAAGGCACTTTACAGTTCAACCAGATCAAATTGATACAAAGTTTTCTATCTAAGGAAAACCAGTTGATTGCATTGACTCATTGACTCAAATACAATCCCCCAAACTAAGCATGCTTGTAGCGACAGTGGAGAGGAAAAACTCCCTTTTAACAGGAAGAAACCTCCAGCAGAACCAGGCTCAGTGTGAGCGGCCATCTGCCGAGGCCGACTGGGGTTCAAGGAGACAGAAGCAGAGATACAAAAAGCAGCTGTAAAAGGCGGCCCCGTCCAGGAAACACACAGCCAGGCAGACGAGCTCCGAGGCAGCTCCCATGCCAGAGGACGAAGAGAGCACATCCACTCAGTCACGGTCAGAGAAACAGGACCACACTGGAAAACAGGCCGATCTCCAACATCTATTAACAAGGGTGTTGATAGAAGCAGCACAGCTGATATTTTTTTCCAGGATGACGTCACAGCCAAACAGGAACAGACGAGGCAAAGCTACTCTGAGGAAAAGCAGAGAGAGCAGAAGGTTAGAGATTGAACTAACAGATTCTGCAGAATAGGAGAACAGAGAGAGAATGAAGCAGAATGATGAAATGGGGGTCCCTATGTCCTCCAAAAGTCTAAGCCTATAGCAGCATAACTATAGAGATAGCTCAGGATAACCTGAGCCACCCTAACTATAAGCTTTATCAAAAATGAATGTTTTAAGCCTAGACTTAAAAGTAGACAGGGTGTCTGCCTCACGGACTAAAACTGGTAGTTGGTTCCACAGGAGAGGAGCCTGATAACTAAAAGATCTGCCTCCCATTCTACTTTTAGAAATTCTAGGAACCACTAGTAAACCTGCAGATTGAGAGCGAAGTGCTCTGTTAGGAACATAAGGAACAATCAGATCTCTGATATAAGATGGAGCTTGGCCATTTAAGGCTTTATATGTGAGAAGGAGGATTTTAAATTCTATTCTTGATTTAACAGGAAGCAAATGAAGAGAAGCCAGGATAGGCGAGATATGATCTCTCTTTTTAATTTTCATTAGAACTCTGGCTGCAGCATTTTGGATCAGCTGAAGGCTTTTAACTACAGTTTGTGGACTTCCTGATAGTAAAGAATTACAATAGTCCAGCCTTGAAGTAACAAATGCATGGAGTAGTTTCTCAGCATCACCCCTGGACAGGATATTTCTAATTTTTGCAATGTTCCTCAGATGAAAGAAGGAAATTCTAGAAACCTCTTTGATGTGGGATTTAAATGACAGGTCCTGATCAAAAACAACACCAAGATTTTTTACTTTATTATCTGAAATCAGTTTAATCCCATCCAAATGAAGTGACTGGCTAATCAGTTTCTTTTTCAGAGACTCTGGTCCAAAGACTATAACTTCTGTTTTGTCTGCATTCAGAAGCAGAAAGTTAAGAGTCATCCAGGTTTTTATGTCTTCAAGACATGCCTGTAATCTATGTAATGGGTTAGCTTCATCTGGATTTATAGACAGATATAGCTGGGTATCATCAGCATAACAGTGGAAATTAATCCCATGCTGTCTAATAATTCTACCAATTGGGAGCATGTATAAAGTAAAGAGAATTGGTCCTAGCACTGATCCCTGTGGTACTCCACAGGTAACCTTTGAGCGTGTTGAAGATCTATCATTAACATGAACAAACTGAATTCGATCAGATAGATAAGATTTAAACCAGTCTAGTGCTGTTCCTTTAATTCCAACAAAATATTCAAGTCTTTCTAAAAGAATATTATGGTCAACTGTATCAAATGCAGCACTAAGATCCAACAGGACGAGCACAGATACAAGTCCATTATCTGAGGCCATGAGAATATCATTAGTGACTTTCACCAGAGCTGTTTCAGTGCTATGATGAGCTCTAAAGCCAGACTGAAACTCTTCAAAAAGTTCATTATGGTGGAAGTGATCGCAAACTTGTTTGGCAACTACTTTCTCAAGAATTTTGGATAAGAAAGGAAGATTGGATATAGGTCTATAATTGACCAAGTCATCTGGGTCAAGAGACGGTTTCTTAAGCAGAGGTTTAATTACAGCAACCTTAAAAGCTTTAGGTACATATCCCTGTAACAGAGATAGATTAATCACATCTAAAATGGAGGAGGAGATCAAAGGGAATACCTCCTTAAATAACCTGGTTGGAACTGGATCTAACATACAAGTTGAAGGCTTAGATGAAGACAATAATTTTGCTAATTCAGAGAGTTCAACTGGATCAAAGCAGTCTAAACCCAGTTCAGATTCCATGACTACCTCAGGTACAATCGCGGATAGAGGAGTGCTTATGATCTTATTTTTAATAAGATCAATCTTATTTATAAAGAATCCCATAAAGTCATTGCTGCTAAGAGCAGGTGGAATGGACGGTTCAACAGAGCTATGGCTCTGGGTGAGTTTGGCAACTGTATTAAAAAGAAATCTAGGATTATTCTTATTCTCCTCTATTAATGAGGAGAAGTATGCTGCTCTTGCTTTACAAAGGGTCCTCTTATACAGCAGTAAACCATTTTTCCAGACTAGGAAGGACTCTCGCAGGCCTGTGGAGCGATATTTTCTCTCCAGTTTCCTAGCATTTTGCTTCAAAGTACGCAGCTCTGCATTAAACCAAGGAGCAAGCTTTCTATTTTTAACGGTTTTCATTTTCAAAGGAGCTGCGTTGTCTAAGGCAATACGCAGAGAACTAGCAACCCCATCAACAAAATCATCAACCTGTGAAGGCGAATAAGCTAAACTTTTGCACTCTGCAGCACTGCTCAGTGACACAGAGGAGAGAGAAAGTGAAGCAGATTCTTTAAAATTTATAACTGCACTATCTGATAAAGATCTACTAAAATTGAACCTTCTTTTGGGGGAGGAGAACTCTGTTAAAGTAATCCTGAAGGTTATTAGAAAGTGGTCAGAGAGGACAGGGTTGTGAGGAAATACTGTTATTTCTTCACATTCTATGCCGTATGTCAGCACAAGATCCAAAGTATGAAGATGAGAATGCGTGGGACTATTCACATTTTGAACAAAGCCAATAGTGTCTAAGATAGCATTAAAGGCTGCTCTTAAGCTATCGCCTTCAATGTCAGCATGGATGTTAAAATCTCCCACTATGATGACCCTGTCAGTATTTAATACCAAATCAGAAAGGAACTCTGAAAACTCATCTAAAAATTCAGAGTAAGGACCTGGTGGACGATACAAAGTTACAAAAAGAAGAGGTTTTCTTGCCTTGAAATTTGGATCAGGGAAATTAAGGGTTAAATGTTCAAAAGAGTTGTAGGTATTAACTGTTTTGGGAGTAATCAGTAAGTCAGACTGGAAGATTGTTGCTACTCCTCCTCCTCGCCCAGAACTTCTGGGGATGTGAAAATTTAAATAGCTTGAAGGAGTTGCCTCATTTATGCTCACATAATCCTCTTGCTGCAGCCAGGTTTCTGTAAGGCAAAACAAGTCAATGTGATTATCACAAATCAAGTCATTAACTAGTAGACTTTTAGAGGAAAGCGATCTTATGTTAAACAGACCGCATTTAATTGTTTTAACTTTTTCCCCAATTTGAGTTATTTTGATTTTAATTAGATTATCATGATTTACTCCTTTGGGAATCTTTGCTAATTTATTAGATTTTGGTCGTGGGCAAGACACTGTCTGGATGGAGTAAAGAGTGGGTAACAGTAGAGAAGCTGCAGAGATGTGTGTTAAACTACAACTCTGCTTCCTGGTCTGCACCCTGGGTGGTCAGGGTTTTGGAGGACTAATAAATGTGGCCAGATTCCTAGAAAGAAGAGCTGCACCATCCAAAGTGGGATGGATGCCGTCTCTCCGAATCAGACCAGGCTTTCCCCAAAAGGATTGCCAATTATTAATGTAGCCCACGTTGTTTTCAGGGCACCACCTAGACAACCAGCGGTTGAATGACGACATGCGGCTAAACATGTCATCACTGGTCAGATCAGGGAGGGGACCAGAGAAAATTACGGAGTCCGACATTTTTTTGGCAAACTTACACACCGAAGCAACACTAATTTTAGTGACCTCCGATCGGCGTAACCGGGTGTCATTACCACCAGCGTGAATAACAATCTTACTGTATTTAACCTTATCCTTAGCCAGTAGTTTCAGGTAGGATTTGATGTCGCCCGTTCTGGCCCCCGGCAAACATTTGACTATGGTCCCTGGTGTCTCTAATGCCACGTTTCTGACTATGGAGCTGCCAATCACCAGAGTGGGCTTCTCAGTGGGTGTGTCACTGAGTGGGGAAAACCGGTTAGAAACGTGAACGGGTTGGTGGTGACCAGTGGGCAGAGATCCACGACTACGCTTTCTGCGTACAGTTACCCAATCGCCTGGCTGCTCAGGCACTTTTGGAGGACAGCTACGTGGGGGGCCTACTTCAACAGCCTGAAGCCTGGATTCTAACTCTGACACCCTCGCCTCCAAAGCTACAAAAATACTACACTTATTACACATCCCATTATCACTAAAGGAGGCAGAGGAATAACTGAACATCTGACACAGAGAGCAGGAGAGAGGAGAGGAAGAAGGAAGAGTTGGAAAAGAGTCAAGGGAGGGAGAGAGAGAAGCCATAGCAATGCTAAGCTAGCGCTAGCCTAGGCTAGCTACTCCTTGCTATCAGAAATAAAACCGTGTGAAACTGACAAGTGCTCAGTAGAAAAGTGCAGCAGAAGTGCTATGTTTTAAAGTAGTCAGTTAGAGTTACTTAGATACAGAGATATCACAGAGAAAATAACTTAACTTCAGATGGAGATCCTCTGAACAGCTGCACACTCAGTTAATCCAAACAGGAAGTGAACAGGTCCAAACAGGAAGCAGGAAGCCCTATAGGATCATTCTATCACCCTATTAGAGACCTGAAGGACCAGATAGCCTATAGAATCATTCTATCACCCTATTAGAGACCTGAAGGACCAGATACCCAATAAACATTCTACACCCATTAAGACCTAAGGACCAATACCCTATAAATCAGCTATCACCCTATTAGAGACCTGAAGGGCCAGATACCCAAGAATCATTCTATCAGCCTATTTTGAGACCTGAAGGGCCAGATAAACATAGAATCATTCTATCACCCAATTTGAGACCCCAAGGACCGGATACCCATAGAATCATTTATCACC
>NW_024038281.1:0-56400 GCF_016077235.1 Cyprinodon tularosa
TGGAGGCTGCAGGGTGGAGGCTGCAGGGTGGAGGCTGCAGGGTGGAGGCTGCCTGACCCCTGAACAGACCCTGATCCGGCTCAGTCGGGTCCCAGCAGGTTAACGGTCGGTTGGATGCTGAACCAGGAAGTAGTTTTCTGCTGTCAGCAGGAAATGCCCCGCCCCTCTCACACACGGCGCTCCGCACATCCTGCTCACTTCTGCATGTGTGTCCCTGCAGACAGCTGTGTCTCTGCATCAGGTAACCAACCGCTCTTTCCTTCCTGTCGGCCTCTTTCTGCCGGTCCAAACTCAGCCGGTTCTGTCCGTCTGCCGCTCTGCTTCCTGCATCCGAACGGCTTCATGATGACAGGAAACCGACCGACCGCCTGATCGCGGCTCTGACTGCTTCACTGACTGCTTTACTGACTGCTTTACTGACTCTGCATCTTAGTTCACTGCATAGAAAACAAACAGGAATTCACTGCAAAAATTTATAATTCTTGAAATAAGAGTATTTTCCTTCGATTTAAGAAGCTTAGAGAGACAATCTGCCTACAGAATAAGATTATTTATGTTTAAGATCAGAAAGAAATGCTTCAAGATCTTATTTTTGTTGTATAATCATGAACTTATATTACTTTAAGGGCAGAAATACTCAGATCATCATAATTATTTGCTTAAATAAACCAGATCTAAGAATGATTCACTGATTTTTTTTAGATCAATTCTTCTCTGAAATTTGTAAGCGTGATGCAATCTTAAAATCCTCCATGATGGAGTCAGACTGACCTGGTCGGTCTACACATTTTACACCTCTTGTTACTTTTAGATTCAACTTTAACTTTAATGTTTTATTTTAGCTGCAACACTGATAGACTGATAGACAGAAACAGAATAAAGGGGAAGTAAATCTGCCTCTGAACTTCTGCTGGATTATCAAACACAGAGCTTCAGAAATATTCCCAGTTCTGCTCGTTCCTCATCATCCCGCCACTCAGACGGTGACAAGTAGCAAAACTTCACGAAAGAAAATGTCCAAAACTTTTAGTTATTTAATCAAATTAAACAAGAGTTTAAAAAATGGGGCAGAAGGGAATCTTTTCTAAACCATTTCTCAGCGTGTGATTAATGTTTGATGGAACAGAGTGAACTAGTGATAATATCTACTTTTCCAGCTAAGCTGTTAGCCACACTGCTAATCTGAAGGTCTCAGGTTTGGTTCTGCAGATTATTAATCTGGATTAATGTGTTCAGGGAAGGAGGGACGCTAAAAGCGGGACCTACGGCCCGTTTCCGTTTCTGGAGGTGCTGAAGTTCTGCTTTCATAGAAACCAGTCTGAGATGAAGGTCTGGATATTAGTTTTATTCTTTTATTTTCTTAAGTTAAACGTTGCGCTCTGGATGCCTCAGCCTGATGGACAGAGGTGGACGGTTGATGACCTCTGGTCCTAAAGGTCACAGAGAGGAAGGCCTCGTTCAGGTGTAGGTATTGGTAAAGACCAACATAACTTATTTAGATCATCTTGTGGTCCGTTCTTCTCTCTGTGGTTCTTCATCAGTCTGCTGCTTCTGCTGCCGGTTCCACAGAGGGCCTCCCACCCCACAGTCTCCTGGTTCCTACTAGCCTATAGATTTAGGAAATGTGGGGCCCCAGGGGGCCCTCTGAAAACAGCCCCATTCTCCAGATAGAGAAATGTTAATAGAATAGACATCCATTATCTGTTCTAGGTTGTGTCCCTCTCTTCTTGTCCCTTTTCTTCTTGTTTTCCTCTCTATGTTTTGTACTCAGCTGACTTTTCATGCTGTCTCTAAAGGAATGAAAGATTTTTTCCAAGCACTAAGCTCACTTAGCTGATTGCTCCTTCCTGTGTTTCCAAAAAGGCCAAAGTAAATAACCCAGTCCTTCTTTTCACTGTAGACAAGCCATGATCTGCTTATCTGTTCTCCATTTTTCATTTGGATGAAATAATAGCTGCATGAATCATGACAGCAGACAAGATAGAGGAGAGCAGGAGGCGGGGTTACCAATCTACTCGCTCTGGAGAGCAGAGTTCGCTGCTTTTAGATGTTGTCTCCAAAGTCTCCAGTAGCAGAAAAAAGTCTCTAGATTTGGCGCTAGGAGCTTTTTAGAAATCAAAGTGCTAGAGGGGTCTGAAAAGTGGCTAAATATAGCGACTAAAGCGCTAAGTTGGCAACACTGCTCTTTGCATGGTTTGTTTTCAAATGGTTTGCTGCTGTCTGTTTGGACCTTTCTGAACATGTGCAGCAAATGGACTGATCCAATATGGTGGACACTGAAGGGGGGGGGGCTGAGACACACTTAATATTATCAGCGTTCTGATGGCATTTTAGCCAAAGGATTTTTATCAAAAACATAATTAATGAGCAGAAATCAGGAATATTTGTATTAACCATACATGGGGCCCCCAGGAACCAGGGGCCCTAGGAAACTGCCTACTATTACCTAATGGTAAATCCCCCGCTGCCTCCAGCTTCAATATTCGCTCCTGTCGTGACCTTCACTGTCGTGACCTTTACTGAGGCCTGTAGGGCCTGAATTGGAGCTCTGACTGTGACGTCCCCTCCAGGGGCCCTCCAGGGGCCACTGGCAGCTGTCAGAGACTGGTGCTTAATGAAGGAAAACTCTCAGATGTTTGGAAATGACTGTAATGGTCTCCAGTTGCTGGCATTGCAGTGACCCTCCAAAGACCAGCTGCAGTTAACGATGTGAAACACCTGGATGAAGCTTCCTCTCTAGCCTGGCTTAATTGTTTTATTCAGGTATTAAAATCACATCATTTATTAACAGATAAAAACAGATTATTGCTGTCATGATCTGATTGATTAGAAGACCCCCCCGCAGAGAAACACGGCTACGATGAGGCAGATTCTGCTCAGGGCCCCTTTAAGTCTAAGTTAAAGTCTACCACTGATATCTTTTCATCTACCATGTTTCCATAGCATGATTCTACCTCCACCATGTATTAAAGTGCAGCGTAAGCTCACTTTTTTATTATTTGGCCCCCAAGGTTAAATGAGAGCTTTTTCAAACTGACCAACTTCCTGTTCTGTCTCCCCTAATGGCCGATGGTAAAAAAAAAAGAAAAATTCTTCATCATAAAGATTTTATTTAGTAATATTTATTTTCCAGTGTTCCTCCATAAAGACCAGATCTGTGGAGCAAACCACTAGCAGTTGTCCTGTTTTATGCTAAAGTGATTAAAGGAGTCCTAACCTGGTATTTTATTGACACAATCCTTCTGAAGTCTTTACATTTATATTTACTCATTTTCACCTCTTTTAATTCCCTGTTTTTTATGTTGGTAGGCTTAAGAATTTTACCTCTGTCTATGCATGTTTATCCTGGGGTAGCGTTAGCAGCATTAGCAGTTAGCTATGGTTGGTTAATCATTGTTTCTGGACTTTGACACAAAAAGTCACAAATCACAATCAGCCTGCGGTGGATGGTTGGAATGGTGGGAGAGCTGATAACCAGGGGGGCTAATGTTAGCATTGTGATAGCAAGGAGGGCTAATGTTAGCATGGTGAGAGCTAGAATGGGTAATGTTAGCATGGTGATAGCTAGGAGGGCTAATGTTAGCATGGTGATAGCTAGGATGGGTAATGTTAGCATGGTGATAGCTAGGAGGGCTAATGTTAGCATTGTGATAGCAAGGAGGGCTAATGTTAGCATGGTGAGAGCTAGAATGGGTAATGTTAGCATGGTGATAGCTAGGAGGGCTAATGTTAGCATGGTGAGAGCTAGAATGGGTAATGTTAGCATGGTGATAGCTAGGAGGGCTAATGTTAGCATGGTGATAGCTAGGATGGGTAATGTTAGCATGGTGATAGCTAGGAGGGCTAATGTTAGCATTGTGATAGCAAGTAGGGCTAATGTTAGCATGGTGAGAGCTAGAATGGGTAATGTTAGCATGGTGATAGCTAGGAGGGCTAATGTTAGCATGGTGAGAGCTAGAATGGGTAATGTTAGCATGGTGATAGCTAGGAGGGCTAATGTTAGCATTGTGATAGCAAGGAGGGCTAATGTTAGCATGGTGAGAGCTAGAATGGGTAATGTTAGCATGGTGATAGCTAGGAGGGCTAATGTTAGCATGGTGATAGCTAGGATGGGTAATGTTAGCATGGTGATAGGCAAGATGGGGAATGTTAGCATGGTGATAGCAAGGAGGGCTAATGTTAGCATGGTGATAGCTAGGATAGGTAATGTTAACATGGTGATAGCTAGGAGGGCTAATGTTAGCATGGTGATAGCTAGGAGGGCTAATGTTAGCATGGTGATAGCTAGGAGGGCTAAGGTTAGCATGGTGATAGCTAGGATGGGTAATGTTAGCATGGTGATAGCTAGGATGGGTAATGTTAGCATGGTGATAGGCAAGATGGGGAATGTTAGCATGGTGATAGCTAGGATGGGTAATGTTAGCATGGTGATAGGCAAGATGGGGAATGTTAGCATGGTGATAGCAAGGAGGGCTAATGTTAGCATGGTGATAGCTAGGATAGGTAATGTTAACATGGTGATAGCTAGGAGGGCTAATGTTAGCATGGTGATAGCTAGGAGGGCTAATGTTAGCATGGTGATAGCTAGGAGGGCTAAGGTTAGCATGGTGATAGCTAGGATGGGTAATGTTAGCATGGTGATAGCTAGGAGGGCTAATGTTAGCATGGTGATAGCCAGGATGGGTAATGTTAGCATGGTGATAGCTAGGAGGGCTAATGTTAGCATGGTGATAGCTAGGAGGGCTAATGTTAGCATGGTGATAGCTAGGAGGGCTAAGGTTAGCATGGTGATAGCTAGGATGGGTAATGTTAGCATGGTGATAGCTAGGATGGGTAATGTTAGCATGGTGATAGGCAAGATGGGGAATGTTAGCATGGTGATAGCTAGGATGGGTAATGTTAGCATGGTGATAGGCAAGATGGGGAATGTTAGCATGGTGATAGCAAGGAGGGCTAATGTTAGCATGGTGATAGCTAGGATAGGTAATGTTAACATGGTGATAGCTAGGAGGGCTAATGTTAGCATGGTGATAGCTAGGAGGGCTAATGTTAGCATGGTGATAGCTAGGAGGGCTAAGGTTAGCATGGTGATAGCTAGGATGGGTAATGTTAGCATGGTGATAGCTAGGAGGGCTAATGTTAGCATGGTGATAGCCAGGATGGGTAATGTTAGCATGGTGATAGCTAGGAGGGCTAATGTTAGCATGGTGATAGCCAGGATGGGTAATGTTAGCATGGTGATAGCTAGGAGGGCTGATGTTAGCATGGTGATAGCTAGGAGGGCTAATGTTAGCATGGTGATAGCTAGGAGGGCTGATGTTAGCATGGTGATAGCTAGGAGGGCTAATGTTAGCATGGTGATAGCTAGGAGGGCTAATGTTAGCATGGTGATAGCTAGGAGGGCTAATGTTAGCATGGTGATAGCCAGGATGGGTAATGTTAGCATGGTGATAGCTAGGAGGGCTGATGTTAGCATGGTGATAGCTAGGAGGGCTGATGTTAGCATGGTGATAGCTAGGAGGGCTAATGTTAGCATGGTGATAGCTAGGAGGGCTAATGTTAGCATGGTGATAGCTTGGAGGGCTAATATTAACATATCTCCTCCTGGAATGATGTCAGTGAAGGAGGAGGACCAAAGTCGGGCTCGGTGGAGAATCCCAGTAATCCCAGTGATCCCAGTCATTCTGTATAATAGTTCTAATGTTGGAAATGTTAATCCCTTTATCGTCCCATGATGGAGAAATTCCGTCTCTGCCTTTAACCCCTCGCCTTTGGGAGCAGTGGGCTGCCATTGTGCGGCACCCGGGGAGCAGTGTGGGGTTAAGGGTCTTGCTCAGGGACCCAGAGTGGCAGTCTGTGGGGATCGAACCGGGTACTGGCAACCCTAGGCCAACACTCCCAGTGCATTGATGGGTTTTCTCTGGGTACTCCAGCTTTCTGCTGCAGTGTGAAAACCAGTGTTGTGCCTGAACGCGTTCATTGAACCAAAGTTCATGAACTCGTTCATATTTTGGGCGAACGTGAACTGAACGTACTGCATTACTGCCTGATGAACGTTATTGTGAACTCGTTCATTCTGGTGTCTGTGAACGGCACGCTCTCTCAGTTCAGCTCCGTTCAATAGGTTGCCAGATTTCTATAGAGCCCTCCAGGCGAAACCCCGGCTAAATCACACCGTAAACAGGCCTTAATATGTAGCGGGAAAAACACCCAATCTGGCAACAGCAGCTACCAGCGTCGTAGCCTACAGCCGCGTGCGTCATCAAAACAAAATGCAGCGTGGAAGCCACAGCAGCATGGAGGCGACCGTGGAGGCGACAAAGCAGCAGTATGATCACTTAAAACAGGTTTATGACCAGGTGGTCGGTGAGGATGATGGCAACAATCGTACATTTCTCTGCAAACTTTGCCCGCCGGCTTTCAGTAAAAAAATCCGCACTTAAACCAGCCTGGTATAATTTTCCAGGATTCCTTTTTAGTATGTACTGAAATGGAATTTCAAATTGAAAAAATTATTCAAATTAAAAAAACATTTGCACCTTAAAGACTACTTTCCTATTTTTCTTTTAATAATTCCTCATAAAAAAGACCATTCAAGCAGCACATTGTTCCTGATGTTTTTGAGAATATACTGTAGGGGTGAAAGCTGCAGCTGCTACTAGTGTGAAGTGAATGGACAGCAACAAAGCGTTAAAGCAACAATGGGGAAATGCTGTCCCCTCCATGCTAATGTAAACCCTGGTTGGATAAGGATTCAAAACTGGATATGAAGATGAAATCTGACACACAGTTTCAGAGTTACAACTGATAAAATAATTGCTGTCTGTGGTTCTACAGGAGGCTATGGTGTAATTGAGCAATATATGAAAAAAATAAAAGAACTATGAAGTAGTTCATTTTTTGGAACTGTGAAATTATGAACTATGAACTGAACTAGTTCATTTTAAAATGTGTGAACTGAACTTTGAACTAGTTCACGTAGAAAGAGAACTTTCCAACACTGGTGAAAACCTTCTGATGAGGTTAGCTGGTCTCTGTGGTCCCTGGAGGTGAACATGGTTACCATGACAGTCTCTCCCAGGCATTGAGTGGACGATATAAAAGCAATAATCTGTCGTAAGGTTTCTGGTATGAACTGGAATAATTCAGTGCAGCTTTGAAGGCTAGAGATCAAAGAGATCTCAGCCCCACAGCAGAAACCACTGACCCGCTGCGTTCACACCATGTCCCCACACGTCTGACCAAACCTTCAGCCTCTAGCTGTTTGCTCCACCTCTGCTCTGACAAGGTGGATGAGGAACCCGCGCTGCAGCTGGTACAGGAAGTGCAGTCAAATGGCTTCCTTAGACCCGCTCAGTTACTTCCTGACTGATTCAGGTGAAAATGCAAAGAAGCGTGAAGAACTCCAACCTGCTCTGTGACTCACTTTAGCCACCATCAGAGGTGATGCTGCAAACTAACCTCCCACAGGTCTGAACACCTGCTGAGTCACCACCTGCTTCAGGATCCATTCCCCCCGTCTCCTCTGGCAGGTCAAAGGGCGCAGGGTGGAGGTTTGGTTGTTCCTAGATGTTCCTCTCAGCGGTCATGGACAGATCAGACCATGGAGGGATTAGTCTGCTCACTCCAATCATTCGTCTGTTTGGAGGAATCTTTAAAAAGCGACTCTCCTCTGCTGTAAACAGACCTTCCAGAACACCTTCAATCCAGATCTGCTCTTCTGTGTGTTTATTAAACAAACACCTCCTACATTTATGCAGAGACAGACTTTAGTTTTTACCTCATGCATTTTTTTCAACCAAGTAAACAGTGGCCTGCAGTAACGCTCCAGTGCGTCCCTCTGTAGGCCGAGTCGTCTGCGTCGATGAAAGGAGGCGGGGTTATGGTTGTAGAGAAGGGGGCGGGGTTATGGTTGTAGAGAAGGGGGCGGGGTTATGGTTGTAGAGACCCCTGAGGAGAAGGTTCTTCACACATTTAGTGACTTTCAGAAGAACTGAGGAACAAACAACCTCTGAATTAAACGGAATTAAACGAGGTTCATTAGTCAGAATGAAGCAGCGAATAAAGGCTGTGAATAAAGGCCATAACTGCTTTAAGCTTGGAGGATAAAGGCCTCAGAGGGAGAATATCCTGTATGAAGGTTTCAGGGCTTCAGAGATAGAAACAGAGACGTATTCTGATCACCTGTGGCCCTGAAATACTGGTCTCTGTTTCTACTGGTCCCTGAATAACCAGCAGCAGCTGATCTCTGCCACCATGCTTCTGATCACAGCCAGGTGCAAGTTTAAGGTGTTAGAGTCTAAAACTTTCTTCTCTACGTCTTTAAATCGGACCAACTGGAGTTACAGCTTTTCTCCAGATTGTTTGTTTGTCCACAAACGAACCCAAAGATGTCAAAGGTGAAAGGTCACGCTCAATAAATCTGATTTTATTCTGCATTTAAAGCAGCTCAGGCTTTCAGCGCATTTCCTGTTGTCTGGGAGTTTAGCAGTGGAGGCTGGTCGAGTTTTCTCCAGGGGGCGCTATAACTTCCAAATAATCTATAAATCCCAGCGATATATTTCTATGATTCCCAACAACAACAAACTACATTCTGTCCATGCTGGGTCAGATCCTGACCTTTGATAAAGGAGGCAGAATACAGCGTTACGCTTGGATTTGTTCATCATGGAGCCCAGGAGGCGAATGAAGACCAACACCAAATAGAAAACTTTAAATTGAAAATATATTAGCACCATAGAGAGCGTTCTGACCAGCTGTCTCTCTCTGTGGTGTGGAGGCTGCAGAGCTTCTGACTGGAAGAATGTGAGGAGGGTGGTGAGGACAGCGGAAGGAATCACTGGGGCTCCTCTTCCCTCCATTAAGGACATTTCATCACAGCGCTGTGTGTCCCGAGCCCGTAATATCATCAAAGACCCCTCACACCCCCACCATGGACTGTTCTCCCTGCTGCCCTCTGGAAAGAGGTTCCGCAGCATCCGCTGCAGATCCACCAGGTTGTGCAACAGCTTCTTCCCCACTGCCATCAGACTGTTGAACCTTTGATCCACAATCCGAACTCTGCACCTATTGCACATTATCGGGCATCAAATGCTGCTGAACTTTTAACTTTTAGCCCTTTAAATTGTTCATCTCATTGTATTTTTCAATAACGCATTTTTTGCACAAATGCCATTTTGCACTGAACCACTGCAACTTGCACACTGTCTCTTATCCTCTGCACTGTTCACACTTTGACCACTGCTGCACTTTTTGTATTTTTCTATAACTCGTGCCATTGTGAAATATCAATGCAACGTTCATAAGCTGTATGTAACGCAATTTCGTTCTGTATGCACCCTGTGCATACAAAATGACAAATAAAGAAGTCTAAGTCTAAGTCTAAGTCATATTAATGTTCAAAACAAACAGAAACAATATTAACAGTGAGATGACAACATCTAATAAACAAGAAATCACAATTTAAAACTTTCAGTCCTTCCAAAATCCTAAAGATCATTTAATTGGGATTTTTTCCAAACGGGAATAACAAAATGAGTCCAAAAAAAAAAAAAAGAAATATATCAGATTAAACATTCTTCATTAATTTAAATTAGTTTAAATTCGCCTTTGAATCCTCATCAATTCAGTTCTATTCAGTTTATTTCTATAGCTCCAATTCACATCATGTCATCTCAGGTCACTTTATAGATCCACATCAACCAGATCATCCAGTCAGATTGATTCAAAGTTTTCTATCTAAGGAAAACCAGTTGATTGCATCGACTCATTGACTCTTCAGCAATCCCTGACACTAAGCATGCTTGTAGCGACAGTGGAGAGAAAAAACTCCCTTTGAACAGGAAGAAACCTCCAGCAGAACCAGGCTCAGTGTGAGCGGCCATCTGCTGAGGCCCACTGGGGTTCAAGGAGACAGAAGCAGACATAGAAAAAGAAGCATAGATACAAAAGGCAACTGTCAACCAGCTCCACAGGCGGCCCCGTCCAGGAAACACACAGCCAGGCAGACGAGCTCCAAGTTTAGGTGCTTCTAAGAGGCTGCCTGTTCTCTGATGACAGTTGGCAGCCGCTCCTCAGGCCGCTCCTCAGGCCGCCTGCGGCCGCTCCTCAGGCCGCCTGCAGCCGCTCCTCAGGCCGCCTGCAGCCGCTCCTCAGGCCGCCTGCAGCTGCTCCTCAGGCCGCTCCTCAGGCCGCCTGCAGCCGCTCCTCAGGCCGCTCCTCAGGCCGCCTGCAGCCGCTCCTCAGGCCGCTCCTCAGGCCGCCTGCAGCCGCTCCTCAGGCCGCTCCTCAGGCCGCCTGCAGCCGCTCCTCAGGCCGCTCCTCAGGCCGCCTGCAGCCGCTCCTCAGGCCGCTCCTCAGGCCGCCTGCAGCCGCTCCTCAGGCCGCTCCTCAGGCCGCCTGCAGCCGCTCCTCAGGCCGCTCCTCAGGCCGCCTGCAGCCGCTCCTCAGGCCGCTCCTCAGGCCGCCTGCAGCCGCTCCTCAGGCCGCTCCTCAGGCCGCCTGCAGCTGCTCCTCAGGCCGCTCCTCAGGCCGCCTGCGGCCGCTCCTCAGGCCGCTCCTCAGGCCGCCTGCGGCCGCTCCTCAGGCCCCCTGCAGCCGCTCCTCAGGCCGCCAGCGGCCGCTCCTCAGGCCACCTGCGGCCGCTCCTCAGGCCGCTCCTCAGGCCGCTCCTCAGGCCGCCTGCGGCCGCTCCTCAGGCCCCCTGCAGCCGCTCCTCAGGCCGCCAGCGGCCGCTCCTCAGGCCGCTCCTCAGGCCCCCTGCAGCCGCTCCTCAGGCCGCCAGCGGCCGCTCCTCAGGCCGCCTGCAGCCGCTCCTCAGGCCGCCTGCAGCCGCTCCTCAGGCCGCCTGCAGCCGCTCCTCAGGCCGCCTGCGGCCGCTCCTCAGGCCGCCAGCGGCCGCCTCCTCAGGCCGCCTGCAGCCGCTCCTCAGGCCGCCTGCAGCCGCTCCTCAGGCCGCCTGCAGCCGCTCCTCAGGCCGCCTGCAGCCGCTCCTCAGGCCGCCTGCAGCCGCTCCTCAGGCCGCCTGCAGCCGCTCCTCAGGCCGCCTGCGGCCGCCCCTCAGGCCGCCAGCGGCCGCCCCTCAGGCCGCCTGCGGCCGCTCCTCAGGCCGCCTGCAGCCGCTCCTCAGGCCGCCTGCAGCCGCTCCTCAGGCCGCCTGCAGCCGCTCCTCAGGCCGCCTGCAGCCGCTCCTCAGGCCGCCTGCAGCCGCCCCTCAGGCCGCCTGCAGCCGCTCCTCAGGCCGCCTGCAGCCGCTCCTCAGGCCGCCTGCAGCCGCTCCTCAGGCCGCCTGCAGCCGCTCCTCAGGCCGCCTGCAGCCGCCCCTCAGGCCGCCAGCGGCCGCTCCTCAGGCCGCTCCTCAGGCCGCTCCTCAGGCCGCCTGGCAGTAAAGTGCTGATTGGATCTGATCTGACCACAGAGGGACTGTGAGCTGTTATCAGTGCTCTGATAGCACAGCAGCATCCAGTCAGGCTGACAGCTCAGGCTCAGACGGGGGAGGAGGGCCAGGCCAGCTCTGCTCAGGGATTAGGACAAGCTCCTTGGAGCATTTACATGTGAATAGATCCTGGGGCTGCCCCCCCCCCTCTCCCTCTCTGTCTCTCCTCACTCGGCTCCTGACAGAAGGGAGAACCAAAGGCAGGCAGCAGGGAGGGAAACGAGTTCCTCACGGTTACCAAAAACAAACTTTGCAGGAAGAAGTTGGAGGTTCTGTTTAGAGAGCTTCTGCTGCCAACGGCTGAGGATCAGAAGGTAAGCATGGCTGCGTCCTTCCATTGGCTCTGGTTTCTGAGGGTGGGGGGGGTGATCTTCAATGCTCTGTCCTACAATGAAAGCAGATGGGACCGGTCCACTCTGGCAGGGGGTGGGGGGAGGAAGGCCTCTGTTGGCTCCTTTCAAACTGCAGCAGGTCCTCAGAATCATGGCTGCTTGGTAACGTCAAGTCATGGTTGATCTCTGCTCTTTATTAATCAGATGTTTCTGGCAGGTTTGATGCGTTAACCGTTAAAGCGAACAGCTTGGAACCGTCGGCCTGCTTCCTAACCCCACATGTTCTGTTTTCCCAACCAGTTATCCTGATTCCCATGACTTTAATACTTCAACCATAAAAACACAAACTAGTCATAGAACTCCGGTCCTGCAGGTTCGACCCAATCACACCTCTGATCTGGTCTGGCTGTAGCCGCTTTTAAATAAAAACTACTTACTATAAAAAAAACTTAACAGAAAACATTTGATTAACAAATCTTCATTAGTTCCCCATTAAAATAAATAATTAATAAATAATCTGACATATAGTTTCATTTACTTTGATGCTGTAATCCAGGGAGAGTAGATTTAATCCTAGTTTAGTTCTGATTGGGCCCATTGGACTAATGACATAGATGATGATGATGATGATGATGATGATGATGATGATGATGATGATGATGATGGTGATGATGATGTCGACGATGATGATGATGATGATGTTGACGATGATAATGATGATGGTGGTGATGATGATGATGGTGGTGATGATGATGATGATGGTGGTGGTGGCACTGAATGACCTCCGTCTGCTTCTTGATTTCATTTTATACAGATACCACATTTTTTTTGCAGTGGATAAAAGTCTGATCATCTAGTGGTTCTAGATCTATTCTCCTGAATAACTGCTCCAGTCCTCCTCAGGTCGTGGTTCTGAATGACACGTTTCAGCTGATGGATCAAAGAAACATCAGCTCTTCATCCAGTGTCCTTCTCACTTGAAAAACATAATCTGCTTCTGATTCTGCTGTATCCGTAGAATCAGAATGAAAGGTCCTGTAGTCAGAGCGGCCTTGTAGTCGGATTGCCTGTAGTCAGAGCGGCCTTGTAGTCGGATTGCCTGTAGTCAGAGCGCTTGTAGTCAGAGCGCCTGTAGTCAGAGCGGCCTTGTAGTCGGATTGCCTGTAGTCAGAGCGCTTGTAGTCAGAGCGCCTGTAGTCGGAGCGCTTGGAGTCAGAGCGCCTGTAGTCGGAGCGCTTGGAGTCAGAGCGCCTGTAGTCGGAGCGCTTGGAGTCGGAGCGCCTGTAGTCAGAGCGCTTGTAGTCAGAGCGCCTGTAGTCAGAGCGCCTGTAGTCAGAGCAGCCTTGTAGTCAGAGCGCCTGTAGTCAGAGCGCCTGTAGTCAGAGCGCTTGTAGTCAGAGCGCCTGTAGTCAGAGCGCCTGTAGTCAGAGCGCCTGTAGTCAGAGCGCCTGTAGTCAGAGCGCTTGTAGTCAGAGCGCCTGTAGTCAGAGCGCTTGTAGTCAGAGCGCCTGTAGTCAGAGCGCCTGTAGTCAGAGTGCCTGTAGTCAGAGCGCCTGTAGTCAGAGCGCCTGTAGTCAGAGCGGCCTTGTTGTCAGAGCGCCTGTAGTCAGAGCGGCCTTGTAGTCGGATTGCCTGTAGTCAGAGCGCCTTGTAGTCAGAGCGCCTGTAGTCAGAGCGCTTGTAGTCAGAGCGCCTGTAGTCAGAGCGCTTGTAGTCAGAGCGCCTGTAGTCAGAGCGCTTGCAGTCAGAGCGCCTGTAGTCAGAGCGGCCTTGTAGTCGGATTGCCTGTAGTCAGAGTGCTTGGAGTCAGAGCGCTTGTAGTCGGATTGCCTGTAGTCAGAGCGCCTGTAGTCAGAGCGGCCTTGTAGTCGGAGCGCCTGTAGTCAGAGCGGCCTTGCAGTCAGAGCGCCTGTAGTCAGAGCGGCCTTGCAGTCAGAGCGCCTGTAGTCAGAGCGCTTGCAGTCAGAGCGCCTGTAGTCAGAGCGCCTGTAGTCAGAGCGGCCTTGCAGTCAGATTGCCTGTAGTCAGAGCGCCTGTAGTCAGAGCGGCCTTGCAGTCAGAGCGCCTGTAGTCAGAGCGGCCTTGCAGTCAGAGCGCCTGTAGTCAGAGCGGCCTTGCAGTCAGAGCGCCTGTAGTCAGAGCGCCTGTAGTCAGAGCGCCTGTAGTCAGAGCGGCCTTGTAGTCGGATTGCCTGTAGTCAGAGTGCTTGGAGTCAGAGCGCCTGTAGTCAGAGCGGCCTTGTAGTCGGAGCGCCTGTAGTCAGAGCGGCCTTGCAGTCAGATTGCCTGTAGTCAGAGCGCCTGTAGTCAGAGCGGCCTTGCAGTCAGAGCGCCTGTAGTCAGAGCGGCCTTGCAGTCAGAGCGCCTGTAGTCAGAGCGGCTGTAGTCAGAGCGCTTGGAGTCAGAGCGCTTGTAGTCAGAGCGCCTGTAGTCAGAGCGCCTGTAGTCAGAGTGGCCTTGCAGTCAGAGCGCCTGTAGTCAGAGCGCCTGTAGTCAGAGCGGCCTTGTAGTCGGAGCGCCTGTAGTCAGAGCGGCCTTGCAGTCAGAGCGCCTGTAGTCAGAGTGCTTGGAGTCAGAACGCCTGTAGTCAGAGCGGCCTTGTAGTCGGAGCGCCTGTAGTCAGAGCGGCCTTGCAGTCAGAGCGCCTGTAGTCAGAGCGGCCTTGCAGTCAGAGCGCCTGTAGTCAGAGCGCTTGCAGTCAGAGCGCCTGTAGTCGGATTGCCTGTAGTCAGAGCGGCCTTGTAGTCAGAGCGCCTGTAGTCAGAGCGCTTGCAGTCAGAGCGCCTGTAGTCAGAGCGCCTGTAGTCAGAGCGGCCTTGTAGTCGGATTGCCTGTAGTCAGAGCGCCTGTAGTCAGAGCGGCCTTGTAGTCAGAGCGCCTGTAGTCAGAGCGCTTGCAGTCAGAGCGCCTGTAGTCAGAGCGGCCTTGTAGTCGGAGCGCCTGTAGTCAGAGCGGCCTTGCAGTCAGATTGCCTGTAGTCAGAGCGCCTGTAGTCAGAGCGGCCTTGTAGTCGGAGCGCCTGTAGTCAGAGCGGCCTTGCAGTCAGAGCGCCTGTAGTCAGAGTGCTTGGAGTCAGAACGCCTGTAGTCAGAGCGGCCTTGTAGTCGGAGCGCCTGTAGTCAGAGCGGCCTTGCAGTCAGAGCGCCTGTAGTCAGAGCGGCCTTGCAGTCAGAGCGCCTGTAGTCAGAGCGCTTGCAGTCAGAGCGCCTGTAGTCGGATTGCCTGTAGTCAGAGCGGCCTTGTAGTCAGAGCGCCTGTAGTCAGAGCGGCCTTGTAGTCAGAGCGCCTGTAGTCAGAGCGCTTGCAGTCAGAGCGCCTGTAGTCAGAGCGCCTGTAGTCAGAGCGCCTGTAGTCAGAGCGGCCTTGTAGTCGGATTGCCTGTAGTCAGAGCGCCTGTAGTCAGAGCGGCCTTGTAGTCAGAGCGCCTGTAGTCAGAGCGCTTGCAGTCAGAGCGCCTGTAGTCAGAGCGCCTGTAGTCAGAGCGCCTGTAGTCAGAGCGGCCTTGTAGTCGGATTGCCTGTAGTCAGAGTGCTTGGAGTCAGAGCGCCTGTAGTCAGAGCGGCCTTGCAGTCAGAGCGCCTGTAGTCAGAGCGGCCTTGCAGTCAGAGCGCCTGTAGTCAGAGCGGCCTTGCAGTCAGAGCGCCTGTAGTCAGAGCGGCCTTGCAGTCAGAGCGCCTGTAGTCAGAGCGCTTGCAGTCAGAGCGCCTGTAGTCAGAGCGCCTGTAGTCAGAGCGGCCTTGCAGTCAGATTGCCTGTAGTCAGAGTGCTTGTAGTCAGAGCGGCCTTGCAGTCAGAGCGCCTGTAGTCAGAGCGCCTGTAGTCAGAGCGCTTGCAGTCAGAGTGCTTGTAGTCAGAGCGGCTGTAGTCAGAGCGGCCTTGTAGTCGGAGTACAGGCGCTCTGACTACAGGCGCTCTGACTACAGGCGCTCTGACTGCAAGGCCGCTCTGACTACAGGCGCTCTGACTGCAAGCGCTCTGACTACAGGCGCTCTGACTACAGGCGCTCTGACTACAGGCGCTCTGACTACAGGCGCTCTGACTGCAAGGCCGCTCTGACTACAGGCGCTCTGACTGCAAGCGCTCTGACTACAGGTGCTCTGACTATAGGTGCTCTGACTGCAAGCGCTCTGACTGCAAGCGCTCTGACTGCAGGCGCTCTGACTACAGGCGTTCCGAGTACAGGACCTTTCATTCTGATTCTACGGATACAGCAGAATCAGAAGCAAGTGAGAAGGACACTGGATGAAGCGCCTGTAGTCAGAGTGCCTGTAGTCAGAGCGCCTGTAGTCAGAGCGGCCTGTAGTCGGAGCGCCTGTAGTCAGAGCGGCCTTGTAGTCAGAGCGCCTGTAGTCAGAGCGGCCTGTAGTCGGAGCGCCTGTAGTCAGAGCGGCCTTGTAGTCAGAGCGCCTGTAGTCAGAGCGGCCTTGTAGTCGGAGCGCCTGTAGTCGGAGCACTTGTAGTCAGAGCGGCCTTGTAGTCAGAGTGCCTGTAGTCAGAGTGCTTGTAGTCAGAGCGCCGGTAGTCAGAGCGGCCTGTAGTTGGAGCGGCTGTAGTCGGAGTGCTTGTAGTCAGAGCGCCGGTAGTCAGACTGCTTGTAGTCAGAGCGCCTGTAGTCAGAGCGCCTGTAGTCAGAGCGGCCTTGTAATCGGAGCACCTGTAGTCAGAGCGGCCTTGTAGTCAGAGTGCCTGTAGTCAGAGCGGCCTTGTAGTCAGAGTGCCTGTAGTCAGAGCGGCCTTGTAGTCAGAGTGCCTGTAGTCAGAGCGGCCTTGCAGTCAGAGCGGTCTTGTAGTCAGAGCGGCTGTAGTCAGAGAGGCCCTGTAGTTAGAGTACTTGTACTCACAGCAACGAAAGTCAGATCCGCCCTGTAGTCAGAGCGACGGTAGTCAGAGCTACCCTGCAGTCGGAGTGCCTGCAGTTGGACCGGCTGTAGTCAGAGCGACGGTAGTCTAAGCGCCTGTAAATAGAGCTATAGACCCCTACAGGAGAAAGCTAATCACAGTGATCTAATGCAGATGATTGCTGAAACGGTAGACCACGCCCATTTGGTTGTGTAACGCTGACCTCATGATAACATCAGGAGTTTGTGTTTGGATGTTTTTTGTGGGGCTGTTTTTTGAAGTAGATGTTTCCCTCAGTACCTGCTAGTTTTTCCAGCGTTGGTCCTGTTGAAGGTTTAAGCAGGAGTGGCTGGTCTACATGCCTCTGCATCTGCTTTGGAAGCCAATCATTGACAGACATCAGCAATGATCTCATCACAGTCTGTGGTGTGACTGTAAATGAAGGATCTGACTCATTCTTTGATGGTTGAGGTTCTTCACAGACAGATAGTGACGTTCTTCAAAACTTTGAAGTTGGCTTTAAACTCAGCAGGGAGTCACTGCGTTACAGTCTGCAGCCATGTGACCCATGATGTTTGATCCATCTTCCTGCTTCAGTCACTGGTTCAGCTGATCCGTTTGGTTCGCTTGGCAGAGCTCTGAGGGGTTCAGGCGATGCAAATTTATTTAGGATTAAAGAAACGTTCTGTCTGAGTTTAAAGCAGATCCTTTATAGAGGTTCCTGGGAATTTAGAATCCAGCAGAGCTCACACAGTGGGCCTTATTTGGCCCCTGAGGGGCCAGATACATGCTGGGGGGGTGACCCAGTGGGGATCACCATATAAGGTCAGCCTACCTTCATTAAAAGGTGGTCTGACAAACGCAATACGGACACCATCAGAGGGGATTCGGGGGATTCTATCGGACAGATCAGCAGAACCAGCAGCAGAACCTGCAGCAGAACCACAGCAGAACCTGCAGCAGAACCTGCAGCAGAACCACAGCAGAACCAGCAGCAGAACCTGCAGCAGAACCACAGCAGAACCAGCAGCAGAACCTGCAGCAGAACCACAACAGAACCAGCAGCAGAACCACAGCAGAACCAGCAGCAGAACCTGCAGCAGAACCACAGCAGAACCAGCAGCAGAACCACAGCAGAACCAGCAGCAGAACCACAGCAGAACCTGCAGCAGAACCTGCAGCAGAACCACAGCAGAACCTGCAGCAGAACCTGCAGCAGAACCACAGCAGAACCAGCAGCAGAACCTGCAGCAGAACCACAACAGAACCAGCAGCAGAACCACAGCAGAACCTGCAGCAGAACCACAGCAGAACCAGCAGCAGAACCTGCAGCAGAACCACAGCAGAACCAGCAGCAGAACCACAGCAGAACCAGCAGCAGAACCACAGCAGAACCTGCAGCAGAACCTGCAGCAGAACCACAGCAGAACCTGCAGCAGAACCACAGCAGAACCAGCAGCAGTCGTTGAACTCTGTCCTCGACCTTCTTCCTCTTTCAGGTTGATTTCATTGGGTGAGGCAGAAAGTGAAACCATCAGCTTCTGTTTCTCCTCTAAAGCTCGTTGCTGTTGTTGTTTCGGGGAATTCAGGTTTTTATTCCAGCTTCCTGTGATTCCCAGTTGGATGATGAAGACAAATAGCAGAAAAATGGGCTCCCTGCTATGGCGGGTGGTAGAGCGCATTACACCTCTACCGGCTGTCGCTGGTTTGAGTCCCGGCCCTGCTGACCTTTGCTGAATGACTCTCCCCTCTCCTAACCCAGTTTCCTGTCTACACACATTAAAAAATGAACAAAATAAAGGCTCATAAAAATATCAGAAGGAAATCTGGAGGATTGCGTCACAGTGACTGAATTTCTATTGAATCAGGTGGAGCTGAAAGCTCGATAGAACTGGAAACCAGCTTGGTTCTGGTCCGCTTTGGTTCTGGTCCACTCCTGCGTTGTTCCACCTAGATTTCTAAATGAGTTCTGTTGTCCGTTTGGACCAGATCTACTCCTGCCAGGTCAGAGCCTCCTGAAGCTCGTCTCTGTGCTGCCTGGTTCTGTCAGATTGGGTCCAGTGGACCTCTGGGTACTCAGACGGTTCTATCTCCAGCCGTTCTTTGTGAGACCTTTGGTCCGAACCAGAGAGCCTTTTTGATGGATTAAAACTGATCTCTTTTGATGATGTCATTTATCAGCATCTTTTTAATTTCCATCTATATTGGACACAAATTAATTATTGGATTGGATTAAACTGTTGGAAGGAACCAGGAAGTCAGTGTTGGGAGGAAACGTGCATCCCCTTCCTGGATGCACCCTAACCCACCTCTGGTTTCTGTAACTGCTGCCTGCTGTCGGCTCTTCTAGATCGCTGTTATTCAATTAGAAAGAAGACAGAGACGGCCTGAAGCCACATGGACGGGGGGGCATCCAATCCTCTTACAGCACAGAGCAGACACACGCAGAGCCGAGCCGATTGGCTGCATTTAGCTAAGTCCTGAAGGGAAGCAGGCTAATTCTAGCTGCTCCCTACTAGTGTGTGTGTTTGCTCCTATTTGCCATCAGAGCGAGGACCATGTTGTCCTCACTTCCTCTTTTGCTAACGGTTCGCTTCAGGTCAGGAATCCCTGGCAATGCTTACGTTCATAAAGTTAACAGTTGCTAAGAAATATTAGATTCTCATCTCAGCAACAAGCTTCTCTTAATTATCAGCTCAACTTTATATGAACATTAAAACATAAATAATTCACACAAATACTAACTGTTTGGTCCAATGGTGAAAGAAAAGCACTAAAGGTGAATCAAACAGGTTCAGAAAGGGTTAAAATGACTCAAGCTCACGGTCCTCACTACATATAGACAAACCAGAATGGTGTGTGTGTGTGTGTCATTGTCTGGTTGATCATCTGGTTTTGGAGCCGTTACTCCGGCCTCCTGGATGATCAGCCTGGTTCTCCTCCTGGATCAGCCTGGTTCTCCTCCTGGATGATCAGGCTGGTTCTCCTCCTGGATGATCAGCCTGGTTCTCCTCCTGGATCAGCCTGGTTCTCCTCCTGGATGATCAGCCTGGTTCTCCTCCTGGATGATCAGGCTGGTTCTCCTCCTGGATGATCAGGCTGGTTCTCCTCCTGGATGATCAGGCTGGTTCTCCTCCTGGATGATCAGCCTGGTTCTCCTCCTGGATCAGGCTGGTTCTCCTCCTGGATGATCAGCCTGGTTCTCCTCCTGGATCAGCCTGGTTCTCCTCCTGGATGATCAGCCTGGTTCTCCTCCTGGATGATCAGGCTGGTTCTCCTCCTGGATGATCAGGCTGGTTCTCCTCCTGGATGATCAGCCTGGTTCTCCTCCTGGATGATCAGCCTGGTTCTCCTCCTGGATCAGCCTGGTTCTCCTCCTGGATGATCAGCCTGGTTCTCCTCCTGGATGATCAGCCTGGTTCTCCTCCTGGATGATCAGGCTGGTTCTCCTCCTGGATGATCAGCCTGGTTCTCCTCCTGGATGATCAGCCTGGTTCTCCTCCTGGATGATCAGCCTGGTTCTCCTCCTGGATGATCAGCCTGGTTCTCCTCCTGGATCAGCCTGGTTCTCCTCCTGGATGATCAGCCTGGTTCTCCTCCTGGATGATCAGCCTGGTTCTCCTCCTGGATCAGCCTGGTTCTCCTCCTGGATGATCAGCCTGGTTCTCCTCCTGGATGATCAGCCTGGTTCTCCTCCTGGATCAGGCTGGTTCTCCTCCTGGATGATCAGCCTGGTTCTCCTCCTGGATCAGCCTGGTTCTCCTCCTGGATGATCAGCCTGGTTCTCCTCCTGGATGATCAGCCTGGTTCTCCTCCTGGATGATCAGCCTGGTTCTCCTCCTGGATCAGGCTGGTTCTCCTCCTGGATGATCAGCCTGGTTCTCCTCCTGGATCAGGCTGGTTCTCCTCCTGGATGATCAGCCTGGTTCTCCTCCTGGATCAGCCTGGTTCTCCTCCTGGATGATCAGCCTGGTTCTCCTCCTGGATGATCAGGCTGGTTCTCCTCCTGGATGATCAGCCTGGTTCTCCTCCTGGATCAGGCTGGTTCTCCTCCTGGATGATCAGCCTGGTTCTCCTCCTGGATCAGCCTGGTTCTCCTCCTGGATGATCAGCCTGGTTCTCCTCCTGGATGATCAGCCTGGTTCTCCTCCTGGATGATCAGCCTGGTTCTCCTCCTGGATGATCAGCCTGGTTCTCCTCCTGGATGATCAGGCTGGTTCTCCTCCTGGATGATCAGCCTGGTTCTCCTCCTGGATGATCAGCCTGGTTCTCCTCCTGGATCAGGCTGGTTCTCCTCCTGGATGATCAGCCTGGTTCTCCTCCTGGATCAGCCTGGTTCTCCTCCTGGATGATCAGCCTGGTTCTCCTCCTGGATGATCAGCTGGTTCTCCTCCTGGATGATCAGCTGGTTCTCCTCCTGGATGATCAGGCTGGTTCTCCTCCTGGATGATCAGGCCTGGTTCTCCTCCTGGATGATCAGCCTGGTTCTCCTCCTGGATGATCAGCCTGGTTCTCCTCCTGGATATCAGCCTGGTTCTCCTCCTGGATGATCAGCCTGGTTCTCCTCCTGATGATCAGCCTGGTTCTCCTCCTGGATCAGCTGGTTCTCCTCCTGGATGATCAGCCTGGTTCTCCTCCTGGATGATCAGCCCTGGTTCTCCTCCTGGATGATCAGCCTGGTTCTCCTCCTGGATGATCAGCCTGGTTCTCCTCCTGGATCAGCCTGGTTCTCCTCCTGGATGATCAGCTGGTTCTCCTCCTGATGATCAGCCTGGTTCTCCTCCTGGATGATCAGCCTGGTTCTCCCTCCTGGATGATCAGGCTGGTTCTCCTCCTGGATGATCAGGCTGGTTCTCCTCCTGGATGATCAGCCTGGTTCTCCTCCTGGATGATCAGCCTGGTTCTCCTCCTGGATGATCAGCCTGGTTCTCCTCCTGGATGATCAGGCCTGGTTCTCCTCCTGGATGATCAGGCTGGTTCTCCTCCTGGATGATCAGCCTGGTTCTCCTCCTGGATGATCAGCCTGGTTCTCCTCCTGGATCAGCCTGGTTCTCCTCCTGGATGATCAGCCTGGTTCTCCTCCTGGATGATCAGCCTGGTTCTCCTCCTGGATGATCAGGCTGGTTCTCCTCCTGGATGATCAGCCTGGTTCTCCTCCTGGATGATCAGCCTGGTTCTCCTCCTGGATGATCAGCCTGGTTCTCCTCCTGGATGATCAGGCTGGTTCTCCTCCTGGATGATCAGCCTGGTTCTCCTCCTGGATGATCAGCCTGGTTCTCCTCCTGGATCAGCCTGGTTCTCCTCCTGGATGATCAGCCTGGTTCTCCTCCTGGATGATCAGCCTGGTTCTCCTCCTGGATGATCAGCCTGGTTCTCCTCCTGGATGATCAGCCTGGTTCTCCTCCTGGATGATCAGCCTGGTTCTCCTCCTGGATGATCAGCCTGGTTCTCCTCCTGGATCAGGCTGGTTCTCCTCCTGGATCAGCCTGGTTCTCCTCCTGGATGATCAGCCGGGTTCTCCTCCTGGATGATCAGGCTGGTTCTCCTCCTGGATGATCAGCCTGGTTCTCCTCCTGGATGATCAGCCTGGTTCTCCTCCTGGATCAGCCTGGTTCTCCTCCTGGATGATCAGCCGGGTTCTCCTCCTGGATGATCAGGCTGGTTCTCCTCCTGGATGATCAGGCTGGTTCTCCTCCTGGATGATCAGGCTGGTTCTCCTCCTGGATGATCAGCCTGGTTCTCCTCCTGGATGATCAGCCTGGTTCTCCTCCTGGATGATCAGGCTGGTTCTCCTCCTGGATGATCAGGCTGGTTCTCCTCCTGGATGATCAGGCTGGTTCTCCTCCTGGATGATCAGCCTGGTTCTCCTCCTGGATGATCAGCCTGGTTCTCCTCCTGGATCAGCCTGGTTCTCCTCCTGGATGATCAGCCTGGTTCTCCTCCTGGATGATCAGGCTGGTTCTCCTCCTGGATGATCAGGCTGGTTCTCCTCCTGGATGATCAGGCTGGTTCTCCTCCTGGATGATCAGCCTGGTTCTCCTCCTGGATGATCAGCCTGGTTCTCCTCCTGGATGATCAGCCTGGTTCTCCTCCTGGATGATCAGGCTGGTTCTCCTCCTGGATGATCAGGCTGGTTCTCCTCCTGGATGATCAGCCTGGTTCTCCTCCTGGATGATCAGCCTGGTTCTCCTCCTGGATCAGCCTGGTTCTCCTCCTGGATGATCAGCCTGGTTCTCCTCCTGGATGATCAGGCTGGTTCTCCTCCTGGATGATCAGGCTGGTTCTCCTCCCTGGAAGTGAGCCTCCATCCCAGCCTCAGGTCTCCTTCAGCTTCTATCAGGTTTTCCTAACCTCTCTATCTGTATTGATGGAAAGCCCATTTCTGTCATCACGACCTGGTTTCCTGACATCCCACAGCATGATCCTGACCCCTCCATGCTTTACTGTGGGAGTGCTGCTCTCAGTTGGACGACCTGCTGGGCTTTAATGAGCAGAGCCCCAGAATCTTTCTGAGGAATCAGAGAAAAGGGTCTGAATGTGAAATAAAAACCTCTGCTTATTAAATGTTTCATCCAGACTCAGACCTTCCCGTAGAGGTGGACCCTCAGAGTCTTAGCATCTCCTGTGTCTCCACAGAAACTGCCGAACAGTTGCTGTTTGAGCCGTCAGCCCTGATGGAGGAGAGAGGGGAGAAGCAGAATGTCATCACAGGAGACGGAGAGCAGAACATCCAGAGCTCGAGGTCGGAGAAGGAGAGCTGCATGGAGGAGCATGAGGAGCCTGTGAAGGAGAAGGGGATGGAGACAGAGGAGAGCAGGAGAGAGTCGGAGCTGGAGGCCAAGGTGAAGCTGCAGCTCTGCCCGTCGGCTCCAGGATTAATCCGAGGAACCGACCTGTTCGGCTACGTGGGCATCGAGGCGGTCCTGGACCAGATGAGGCGCAAGACCATGAAGGCTGGCTTCGAGTTCAACATTATGGTGGTCGGTGAGTCGCCACGAAACCCCGCCTACCAGCACAGCGAGGGGGGGGGGGGTGGTAATGTAAAGTATAAAAGGAACGGGATCTGTTCTGATGAGGAAGTTTCTGTTTACTGAGCAGATCCACCCTTTATAGATCACAGAAACCATCGTAGATCAGCGGGTTCAGCATAGAAGCTGAACACCGCCAGCCCTTTATGGCGGACCCACTCAGCCAGAACCTGCAGCCGTCTAAACATCCGGGGATCTGCTGACGGGTTCTGAAGCTTCTGGACCCACCAGAGGCTCCGGAGGTTTTAGGGCGTCTGAACTGAAATGTTGTTTCTCATCCATACATGGCACCAGATGTTTCATCCATAAGAATTCAAATGTTTTGATTCAATTTCTACACAGACTGAATATAAAACAAATTTAGTGTTGTTCAGCTTTCAAACCATTTCTATTCCATAAAGTTCAGCAGTGATCAAATGTAAACAGCGTGAGAGAAAAAACATGGAGGATAAAACGCATCGATCTGGACGTTTAGAGCATTAATATAAATGTTTGGTGCAAATATGCAGTATTTTGGTTTGGTGTTATCAGTGTGATGCAGAGTCTGAGGTTTAGAGTTCATCAGTGTGATGGCGGTGGGGAAGAAGCTGCTGCAGAACCTGCTGGTCCTGCATTGAATGCTGGGAAGCCTCTTCCCAGAGGGCAGCAGGGAGAACAGTCCAGTTCCACTCCTCCTCAATGGGGGGCAGCAGTGGGTCTAAAGGATCAGCAGCTTTTAAATCTGAAGGACAGGAAGAAGATGAGAACAGGTGTCTCTACCCCATCCGTACCATCGCTCATCTCTACAAATAGATATACACCCAGATCGGCAGGTTTATTTTGTAAAAAAACCTAAATTATGTTTTCCTCTCCCAAAAGTACTAAACAACTAAACTATAATGTGTTAAAGTTTAATAACGTATTTCTTGATAACATAAATGCATTAAATTCCTTTCTGTTTTATCCCTCTGTTCCTGATCTGTACGGGAAATGGGATGCTACACTAATTATCAGCTTTGGATTTAAACATAAATTTAGTCTTTTTGAGTTTAATGTTTTCCTCTCATGTTAACATTATGCTAAATAGTGCCTAATCTAAAGAAAGAAAAAAGTGAAATGCAGATAAACACGGTTTAATTAGATTTACTGCTGAGGAACTGTATAACGGAGAAAAAAGAAAATGTCTGAAAGTCATAGAACATTTTTAAAGATCTGTATCAGCATTCCTCAGTGATTTAAGGATTAAAAATAAGGAATTTTAGAACAATAATTACATCATTTATGGACACCTAGATTTATATCAGGCTGTGCAAATGAGCTGATGGTACGGATGGGGTAGATTATGCCCCCTCCCCCCTCAGCAGTGGCGGGTGCAGTCATTGCCATGGCAACACAGTGTGCCCCATGTGCCTCTGTGAAGCAGGTTGACATGGCATCAAACATTCAGCTCTTTCTTGACTGTAAAGGCAAGGATCTCTAAGGGTAGGGTGGATGTGTTAGAGGTATTAATGGGCATGTGTGGGTGGAGCTTTAAGTGGGTGTTGGCATGTGTGGGTGGAGCTGAATGATTGTCTAATGAATATCACCTGGATCTGCTCTGGGGCTGTTTGGTTCAGAGAGAGGCTAAGGCTGGTGCCAATATTTCTGTTGATCGCCAGTTTAGAGCTAAATAAGTCTGCAAATCTACCTGCAAGGCTTCACAGAAAAAGGGAACGATAAACATCCCTAACTGCAGTAAAGCGTTAGGGATGTTTCCTACGTTTCCTCCTTGGATTCAGCGCGTCAAACAGATCCATGCTCTCCTCTCCATGACTCATTTTTGGATGATAGTGACTTACACTAATCAATCTAAGCAGTCCAATGAAACTGTTCGATGGAGGCGCTTCTCCTTAGGAATTCATGATGAACTTTTTTATTTTTCCTAACTTGTGATTTTCTGTCAGTTTGACAAAGATGCAGCAAACCATTGGAATACACAGAGGTGCTACCAGCATTAACATTAGCAGGAAGTTGAGGACTTTTGCACGAGGGATTCTGGTGACAGAAGGCGGCAAGAGGCTGATCCTGTGAAGGAGGAAGTTCTTCCTGATTATTTATCCTGAACGTTAGGAAAGGTCTTAAAGCAGCCAAACTGTTTGAAATAAACTCTTTACTAAAATATTCAAAAGAAACAGGAAGAACCAGGAAAAGACCTGAGATTAAAGAGATCAGTGAATAGATTGAGGCGAAACAGGAAGTGAACCACCCAGAGAGAGACGGCAGCAGCTACCATCGACCCAAACGGGGAACAAAGTTCACCCAGAGAAGCAGAACAAAGATCACCTGAGAGGAAAACGCTTCCTCTTGTTAGGAGGCCGGCGGCCTTCTGGTGCCGTTCTGCTGTTGGTTCTGGTTCTGCTGTTGGTTCTGGTTCAGCTGTTGGTTCTGGTTCTGCTGTTGGTTTTGATTCTGCTGTTGGTTCTGGTTCAGCTGTTGGTTCTGGTTCTGGTCCTGCTGTTGGTTCTGGTTCTGCTGTTGGTTTTGATTCTGCTGTTGGTTCTGGTTCAGCTGTTGGTTCTGGTTCTGGTCCTGCTGTTGGTTCTGGTTCTGCTGTTGGTTTTGGTTCTGCTCCCAGAACTCTGAGCTCCACAGAACATCAGGCCTAGTCAAAGTCCAGACCAAAATTAAACTAGGACTGAAATCTGATCTTTAGGCTGTTAGAGGCAGAACCGAACAGAACCAGAACCGGAAATGAACAAAATCACAGAACCGACTCTACTGCTGCTACAGATTCTCTTTACACCAACTAGACTGATGGTCTAATGATGGTTTGATTTCCTTGCTTCCCTCGTTGGTTCTGGTTCTGGTGTTGGTTCTGGTTCTAGTTCTGGTGTTGGTTCTGGTTCTGGTGTTGTCTTTCTTTTCCTCCCCTGTAGCTTCAGATCTTCTCCACTTCCTCTCTTATTTCACTCCAACCAACATCTGAAGCCTGTTTATAAAAAGGATGCTCATCAATAATCTCTCTCTGTCCTCAGTCTGTGGGTCCGATCAGACTCTGGTTCTGGTATTAGGTCCGATCAGACTCTGGTTCTGGTATTAGGTCCGATCAGACTCTGGTTCTGGTATTAGGTTCGTCAGACTCTGGTTCAGACTCCGGATCTGGTATTAGGTCCGATCAGACTCTGGTTCTGGTATTAGGTCCAATCAGACTCTGGTTCAGACTCTGGTTTTGGTATTAGGTCCAATCAGACTCTGGTTCTGGTATTAGGTCCGATCAGACTCTGGTTCAGACTCTGGTTCTGGTATTAGGTCCGATCAGTCTCTGGTTCAGACTCTGGTTCTGGTATTAGGTCAAATCAGACTCTGGTTCTGGTATTAGGTCCAATCAGACTCTGGTTTAGACTCTGGTTCTGGTATTAGGTCCGATCAGACTCTGGTTCAGACTCTGGTTCTGATATTAGGTCCAATCAGACTCTGGTTCTGGTATTAGGTCCGATCAGACTCTGGTTCTGGTATTAGGTCAGATCAGACTCTGGTTCTGGGCTTAGGTCCAATCAGACTCTGGTTCTGGTATTAGGTCCGATCAGACTCTGGTTCTGGTATTAGGTCCGATCAGACTCTGGTTCAGACTCTGGTTCTGGTATTAGGTCCAATCAGACTCTGGTTCTGGTATTAGGTCCGATCAGACTCTGGTTCTGGTATTAGGTCCGATCAGTCTCTGGTTCAGACTCTGGTTCTAGTATTAGGTCCAATCAGTCTCTGGTTCAGACTCTGGTTCTGGTATTAGGTCCGATCAGTCTCTGGTTCAGACTCTGGTTCTGGTATTAGGTCCAATCAGACTCTGGTTCTGGTATTAGGTCCGACCAGTCTCTGGTTCAGACTCTGGTTCTGGTATTAGGTCCAATCAGACTCTGGTTCTGGTATTAGGTCCGATCAGTCTCTGGTTCAGACTCTGGTTCTGGTATTAGGTCCGATCAGTCTCTGGTTCAGACTCTGGTTCTGGTATTAGGTCCAATCAGACTCTGGTTCAGACTCTGGTTCTGGTATTAGGTCCAATAAGACTCTGGTTCTGGTATTAGGTCCGATCAGACTCTGGTTCTGGGTATTAGGTCCAATCAGACTCTGGTTCTGGTATTAGGTCCGATCAGACTCTGGTTCAGACTCTGGTTCTGGTATTAGGTCCAATCAGACTCTGGTTCAGACTCTGGTTCTGGTATTAGGTCCGATCAGACTCTGGTTCAAACTCTGGTTCTGGTATTAGGTCAGATCAGACTCTGGTTCTGGTATTAGGTCCGATCAGACTCTGGTTCTGGTATTAGGTCCGATCAGACTCTGGTTCAGACTCTGGTTCTGGTATTAGGTCCGATCAGACTCTGGTTCTGGTATTAGGTCCGATCAGTCTCTGGTTCAGACTCTGGTTCTAGTATTAGGTCCGATCAGTCTCTGGTTCAGACTCTGGTTCTGGTATTAGGTCCGATCAGTCTCTGGTTCAGACTCTGGTTCTGGTATTAGGTCCAATCAGACTCTGGTTCTGGTATTAGGTCCGATCAGTCTCTGGTTCAGACTCTGGTTCTGGTATTAGGTCCAATCAGACTCTGGTTCTGGTATTAGGTCCGATCAGTCTCTGGTTCAGACTCTGGTTCTGGTATTAGGTCCGATCAGTCTCTGGTTCAGACTCTGGTTCTGGTATTAGGTCCAATCAGACTCTGGTTCAGACTCTGGTCCTGGTATTAGGTCCAATAAGACTCTGGTTCTGGTATTAGGTCCGATCAGTCTCTGGTTCAGACTCTGGTTCTGGTATTAGGTCCGATCAGACTCTGGTTCTGGTATTAGGTCCAATCAGACTCTGGTTCTGGTATTAGGTCCGATCAGACTCTGGTTCAGACTCTGGTTCTGGTATTAGGTCCAATCAGACTCTGGTTCTGGTATTAGGTCCGATCAGACTCTGGTTCTGGTATTAGGTCCGATCAGTCTCTGGTTCAGACTCTGGTTCTGGTATTAGGTCCGATCAGACTCTGGTTCTGGTATTAGGTCCAATCAGACTCTGGTTCTGGTATTAGGTCCGATCAGACTCTGGTTCAGACTCTGGTTCTGGTATTAGGTCCAATCAGACTCTGGTTCTGGTATTAGGTCCGATCAGACTCTGGTTCTGGTATTAGGTCCGATCAGTCTCTGGTTCAGACTCTGGTTCTAGTATTAGGTCCAATCAGTCTCTGGTTCAGACTCTGGTTCTGGTATTAGGTCCGATCAGTCTCTGGTTCAGACTCTGGTTCTGGTATGAGGTCCAATCAGACTCTGGTTCTGGTATTAGGTCCGATCAGTCTCTGGTTCAGACTCTGGTTCTGGTATTAGGTCCAATCAGACTCTGGTTCTGGTATTAGGTCCGATCAGTCTCTGGTTCAGACTCTGGTTCTGGTATTAGGTCCGATCAGTCTCTGGTTCAGACTCTGGTTCTGGTATTAGGTCCAATCAGACTCTGGTTCAGAGTCTGGTTCTGGTATTAGGTCCAATAAGACTCTGGTTCTGGTATTAGGTCCGATCAGTCTCTGGTTCAGACTCTGGTTCTGGTATTAGGTCCGACCAGACTCTGGTTCTGGGTATTAGGTCCAATCAGACTCTGGTTCTGGTATTAGGTCCGATCAGACTCTGGTTCAGACTCTGGTTCTGGTATTAGGTCCAATCAGACTCTGGTTCAGACTCTGGTTCTGGTATTAGGTCCGATCAGACTCTGGTTCAAACTCTGGTTCTGGTATTAGGTCAGATCAGACTCTGGTTCTGGTATTAGGTCCGATCAGACTCTGGTTCTGGTATTAGGTCCGATCAGACTCTGGTTCAGACTCTGGTTCTGGTATTAGGTCCGATCAGACTCTGGTTCTGGTATTAGGTCCGATCAGTCTCTGGTTCAGACTCTGGTTCTAGTATTAGGTCCGATCAGTCTCTGGTTCAGACTCTGGTTCTGGTATTAGGTCCGATCAGTCTCTGGTTCAGACTCTGGTTCTGGTATTAGGTCCAATCAGACTCTGGTTCTGGTATTAGGTCCGATCAGTCTCTGGTTCAGACTCTGGTTCTGGTATTAGGTCCAATCAGACTCTGGTTCTGGTATTAGGTCCGATCAGTCTCTGGTTCAGACTCTGGTTCTGGTATTAGGTCCGATCAGTCTCTGGTTCAGACTCTGGTTCTGGTATTAGGTCCAATCAGACTCTGGTTCAGACTCTGGTCCTGGTATTAGGTCCAATAAGACTCTGGTTCTGGTATTAGGTCCGATCAGTCTCTGGTTCAGACTCTGGTTCTGGTATTAGGTCCAATCAGACTCTGGTTCTGGTATTAGGTCCGATCAGTCTCTGGTTCAGACTCTGGTTCTGGTATTAGGTCCGATCAGACTCTGGTTCTGGTATTAGGTCCAATCAGACTCTGGTTCTGGTATTAGGTCCGATCAGACTCTGGTTCAGACTCTGGTTCTGGTATTAGGTCCAATCAGACTCTGGTTCAGACTCTGGTTCTGGTATTAGGTCCGATCAGACTCTGGTTCAAACTCTGGTTCTGGTATTAGGTCAGATCAGACTCTGGTTCTGGTATTAGGTCCGATCAGACTCTGGTTCTGGTATTAGGTCCGATCAGACTCTGGTTCAGACTCTGGTTCTGGTATTAGGTCCGATCAGACTCTGGTTCAGACTCTGGTTCTTGTATTAGGTCCAATCAGACTCTGGTTCAGACTCTGGTTCTGGTATTAGGCCCAATCAGACTCTGGTTCAGACTCTGGTTCTGGTATTAGGTCCGATTAGACTCTGGTTCTGGTATTAGGTTCGATCAGACTCTGGTTCTGGTATTAGGTCCGATCAGACTCTGGTTCTGGTATTAGGTCCAATCAGACTCTGGTTCAGACTCTGGTTCTGGTATTAGGTCCGATCAGACTCTGGTTCAGACTCTGGTTCTGGTATTAGGTCCAATCAGACTCTGGTTCAGACTCTGGTTCTGGTATTAGGCCCAATCAGACTCTGGTTCAGACTCTGGTTCTGGTATTAGGTCCAATCAGACTCTGGTTCTGGTATTAGGTCCGATCAGTCTCTGGTTGAGACTCTGGTTCTGGTATTAGGTCCAATCAGACTCTGGTTCTGGTATTAGGTCCGATCAGACTCTGGTTCAGACTCTGGTTCTGGTATTAGGTCCAATAAGACTCTGGTTCTGGTATTAGGTCCAATCAGACTCTGGTTCAGACTCTGGTTCTGGTATTAGGTCCGATCAGACACTGGTTCAGACTCTGGTTCTGGTATTAGGTCCAATCAGACTCTGGTTCAGACTCTGGTTCTGGTATTAGGCCCAATCAGACTCTGGTTCAGACTCTGGTTCTGGTATTAGGTCCAATCAGACTCTGGTTCTGGTATTAGGTCCGATCAGTCTCTGGTTCAGACTCTGGTTCTGGTATTAGGTCCAATCAGACTCTGGTTCTGGTATTAGGTCCGATCAGACTCTGGTTCAAACTCTGGTTCTGGTATTAGGTCCGATCAGACTCTGGTTCAGACTCTGGTTCTGGTATTAGGTCAGATCAGACTCTGGTTCTGGTATTAGGTCCGATCAGTCTCTGGTTCAGACTCTGGTTCTGGTATTAGGTCCGATCAGACTCTGGTTCAGACTCTGGTTCTGGTATTAGGTCCGATCAGACTCTGGTTCAGACTCTGGTTCTGGTATTAGGTCAGATCAGACTCTGGTTCTGGTATTAGGTCCGATCAGACTCTGGTTCTGGTATTAGGTCCGATCAGACTCTGGTTCTGGTATTAGGTCCGATCAGACTCTGGTTCAGACTCTGGTTCTGGTATTAGGTCCCATCAGACTCTGGTTCAGACTCTGGTTCTGGTATTAGGTCCCATCAGACTCTGGTTCAGACTCTGGTTCTGTTATTAGGTCCGATTAGACTCTGGTTCTGGTATTAGGTTCGATCAGACTCTGGTTCAGACTGTGGTTCTGGTATTAGGTTCGATCAGACTCTGGTTCTGGTATTAGGTCCGATCAGACTCTGGTTCTGGTATTAGGCCCAATCAGACTCTGGTTCAGACTCTGGTTCTGGTATTAGGTCCGATCAGACTCTGGTTCTGGTATTAGGTCCGATCAGACTCTGGTTCTGGTATTAGGCCCAATCAGACTCTGGTTCAGACTCTGGTTCTGGTATTAGGTTCGACCAGACTCTGGTTCAGACTCTGGTTCTGGTATTAGGTTCGATCAGACTCTGGTTCTGGTATTAGGTCCGATCAGACTCTGGTTCTGGTATTAGGTCCGATCAGACTCTGGTTCAGACTCTGGTTCTGGTATTAGGTCCGATCAGACTCTGGTTCCTGTATTAGGCCCAATCAGACTCTGTTTCAGACTCTGGTTCTGGTATTAGGCCCAATCAGACTCTGTTTCAGACTCTGGTTCTGGTATTAGGTCCGATCAGACTCTGGTTCTGGTATTAGGCCCAATCAGACTCTGTTTCAGACTCTGGTTCTGGTATTAGGCCCAATCAGACTCTGTTTCAGACTCTGGTTCTGGTATTAGGTCCGATCAGACTCTGGTTCTGGTATTAGGTTCGATCAGACTCTGGTTCAGACTCTGGTTCTGGTATTAGGTCCGATCAGACTCTGGTTCTGGTATTAGGCCCAATCAGACTCTGTTTCAGACTCTGGTTCTGGTATTAGGTCCGATCAGACTCTGGTTCTGGTATTAGGCCCAATCAGACTCTGTTTCAGACTCTGGTTCTGGTATTAGGCCCAATCAGACTCTGTTTCAGACTCTGGTTCTGGTATTAGGTCCGATCAGACTCTGGTTCTGGTATTAGGTTCGATCAGACTCTGGTTCAGACTCTGGTTCTGGTATTAGGTCCGATCAGACTCTGGGTCTGGTATTAGGTCCGATCAGTCTCTGGTTCTGGTCCAATCTCTGGTATCTCTGCCTCTCCAGACTGAAGGTGTCATGTCTGCAGGTCAGAGCGGGTTGGGGAAGTCCACGCTCGTCAACACGCTGTTCAAGTCCAAGGTCAGCAGGAAGTCCTGCTCACTGAACTACGAGGACAAGATCTCCAAGACCGTCAAGCTGCATGCAGTCAGCCACGGTAAGCTTCCAGACCTGCTGACCCCAGGACTGCCTCAGGGGGGTTTGGGTTCTGTTGGTTCTGTTTCCTTGCAGGTATTTGGACCTCAGAGGAAGCTCTCATTTCCTGCTTTCACATCTTCTTTCCTTCAGCAGCTCATGTCATGGCAGAAATGAGCAGGATGCTCAGACACGTTCACCAGGATACACTGGCCCCCTTTAGGGGGCGGTGTAGAGCACGGACAGCAAGCTCATAACGCCACACAACATGTATTAGTAGAAAACCCAGCCCTGTTCATCACAACCTGTTGAATGATTATATTTATGGGCCGAAATCAAAAGATGTTTCTGGAAGTTTCCGTTCGCCACCTCAGTCACCCGTCCAGGTTTTTCCATTCAGAGCCGTCTGTGTAGTGTTCTGGGTGTGGGGTACAGAAATGTTAAAATGTCGTTTATCACACACGCATTGAGCATAAACCTGCCTTCAACAGGTCACTTGAACAGGTCATTTTAACGGGTCTCTTTAATGGGTCGCTTTAACAAGTCGCTTGAACAAGTCGTTTTAACAGGTCACTGGAACAGGTAGTTTTAACGGGTCTCTTTAACGGGTCAGCCAAGCAGCTCAGGCCCGTCTTTAGCGACAGTTCAAATCCAATGGAAACAGAATCGGGACAAAAAAGAAAGATCCTTAAAAAGGGAAGTAAACAGCCGACATATGCAGGTCGTTTCTGACAAACTAAAATATCCACCTTTTCTCACCAAACCTCTGCAGATGTCAGAGAAGTTGTTTGAGCAAAGTGAAGCTCCTCAGTTAGACGCTCAGTCTGCACACAGGAGACCTTCCCATCGGGTCTCAGTTTAGATCAGGGGGAACCAATTAAAAATCGGTGGGTTCAGAATAAAGAAAATCATCAACCAGTAAAGGTCTGGAGACATTTTTTATTATAATCTGTCACTTTTAACAGAATTTTACTGAAATAAAATCAGGTGTTTATGCATCCATGTTATACATTGAATTTTTAAATAAAAAATATTAAAAAAAAAGTGTTTAAGTAGAGAACAAAAATCATTTTCTCAAACCCCTGAACTGATGGTTTGTTATTTTCTTTCTTTTTTCTGTCTTAATGTTGGCAGTGGGCTTTAGGCTGCCCTGCAAGGCTTTAAACCTGGGTTTAACCGGAGACTAAGCCATTCTCAAGCACATATCAAGGTGCTCATTTTGAGCCTGGATCCAGATTTATTGTTTCTGTTCATGGTGGAGAATCCTGCTTCACAGCAGCAGGTTGAGCCAAACATCCTCTAAATGTGCAGGGTCATCTTTGAGCACGCCATTTCACTTTTCTTTCACCAGTTCACCGCAGTTCTTCCAGCAGTCCACACTTTCTCTGCTCTCTTTTTCTCATGGTCTTCTCCTTCTTTCCCATCGCCCGGCTTGCCACAGGTTTGCCTGCTGTGTCTAAAAGTAGCAGCAGCGGCAACCCAGACTGACAGCTCATTGGCTCATTTGGATCACGTGCAGCCTGGAGCCGGACGCTCCCCAGGGCTTTACCGTATTAACAGGAGAAGAGGCGCAAGTTAAATTAGACACTGTCATCAGACAACTTGCGGTAATTAATAAATGTTTTAAATCAGGTTGGGTCCGGATTAGCCAGTAGGTAGGTCCGCTAATGCCTGACCTCAAGTTTAGAGAACTGCTTGGTTTAAACTTGCTCTGGAATCGATTTAGACTTAAAATAAAGATGAATTTAAGGTTCAGTCAAAAGCTATTGTTCTAGTTGTCAGTGTAACCACATATTTCCATATTTGATAGGTCACTCGCGGCAGGGTTCCCTCACATGCCACTCGCCACAGAGACCATTAGCAGTTCTGAAGGTCATGATCTGAACCTCCAGGCTCCCATAGAAGCAGCTAATCTGGGCTTCAGTCAGCATGGACAGAGGTCAAAGGTCATCTTGGTACTTTCCTTTGACTTCGTCCAGGCACTCTGCTGTTTCCCTCTAAGCTCAGAGGAGAGCATCCTGTTTGAAGCCTGATGGACGATGAAGAGGACTCAACCAAAACATTTTAGGCTTAATTTATTGATCCAATTCTTGTTTCAATGTTCGACTTCTCATTAGAGAGAAGAACTTTGATATATGGAGCACATTTCACAAATAAAACCAAAAAGTGCTTAACATTAAACAAAATAATTAAAGTCAAATATAAAATGTCATTGCCTAACAAAACAGACTACCGAATCTATTTAAAAAGATAAAGGTACAATACTATCACAAAGAGCCACTTAAAAACAACGCACAATCATCTAAAAGTTTGTCTAAATACTAAAGTCTCAAGCCAACAGAGACAGCGACACCAAGGGACAGAGAAAGGACATTCCACAACCTCAAAGCAACAGCTTGGAAGGAGTCTCCTCTATGCAGGATCTGACATGAAGACTAAAGAGTGCAGGAAGACGTGTAGGTCGCTACACATTTGGCAGTCAAAACTATTATTTTGAAATTCATATGAAATTTGTTTGGAAGCCAGAGCAAGACAGATAGAATGAATGAAGCTTAATATCACAGTTTTACGGAATTGGCAAAGTTTCTCAAATGATAGAAACAGCTTTTCACCAAGAGTAGCTCATGGAGCCAAGGTCATTTTTAATAAGGGGGCTTTTCCTTTTCCTTTCCTTTCTAAGAAAACAATTTCTGTACCTTTCTACAACGTCTGAGGCAATGATCTCTGTACCTTCCCATGACATCGGAGGCTATGATCTCTGTACCTTCCTACATCTGAGGCAATGTTCCCTGTACCTTCCCATGACATCGGAGGCAATGATCTCTGTACCTTCCCATGACATCGGAGGCTATGATCTCTGTACCTTCCTACATCTGAGGCAATGTTCCCTGTACCTTCCCATGACATCGGAGGCAATGATCTCTGTACCTTCCCATGACATCGGAGGCTATGATCTCTGTACCTTCCTACATCTGAGGCAATGATCTCTGTACCTTCCTAGGACATCTGAGGAAATGATCTCTGAACTCTCCCATGATATCTGAGACAATGACCTCTGTAACTTCCTACAATGTCTGAGGCAATGATCTCTGTACCTTCCCATGACATCGGAGGCTATGATCTCTGTACCTTCCTACATCTGAGGCAATGTTCCCTGTACCTTCCCATGACATCGGAGGCAATGATCTCTGTACCTTCCCATGACATCGGAGGCTATGATCTCTGTACCTTCCTACATCTGAGGCAATGATCTCTGTACCTTCCTAGGACATCTGAGGAAATGATCTCTGAACTCTCCCATGATGTCTGAGACAATGACCTCTGTACCTTCCTACAATGTCTGAGGCAATGTTCTCTGTACCTTCCCATGACGTCGGAGGCTATGATCTGTGTACCTTCGTAAGACGTCTGAGGCAATGATCTGTGTACCTTCCTACGACATCCGAGGCAATGATTTTTGTACCTTCCTGCGACGTCTGAGGCAATGATCTCTGTACTTTCCTACATCTGAGGCAATGTTCCCTGTACCTTCCCATGACATCGGAGGCAATGATCTCTGTACCTTCCCATGACATCGGAGGCTATGATCTCTGTACCTTCCTACATCTGAGGCAATGTTCCCTGTACCTTCCCATGACATCGGAGGCAATGATCTCTGTACCTTCCCATGACATCGGAGGCTATGATCTCTGTACCTTCCTACATCTGAGGCAATGTTCCCTGTACCTTCCCATGACATCGGAGGCAATGATCTCTGTACCTTCCCATGACATCGGAGGCTATGATCTCTGTACCTTCCTACATCTGAGGCAATGATCTCTGTACCTTCCTAGGACATCTGAGGAAATGATCTCTGAACTCTCCCATGATATCTGAGACAATGACCTCTGTAACTTCCTACAATGTCTGAGGCAATGATCTCTGTACCTTCCCATGACATCGGAGGCTATGATCTCTGTACCTTCCTACATCTGAGGCAATGTTCCCTGTACCTTCCCATGACATCGGAGGCAATGATCTCTGTACCTTCCCATGACATCGGAGGCTATGATCTCTGTACCTTCCTACATCTGAGGCAATGATCTCTGTACCTTCCTAGGACATCTGAGGAAATGATCTCTGAACTCTCCCATGATGTCTGAGACAATGACCTCTGTACCTTCCTACAATGTCTGAGGCAATGTTCTCTGTACCTTCCCATGACGTCGGAGGCTATGATCTGTGTACCTTCGTAAGACGTCTGAGGCAATGATCTGTGTACCTTCCTACGACATCCGAGGCAATGATTTTTGTACCTTCCTGCGACGTCTGAGGCAATGATCTCTGTACTTTCCTACATCTGAGGCAATGATCTCTGTACCTTCCTAGGACATCTGAGGAAATGATCTCTGAACTCTCCCATGATGTCTGAGACAATGACCTCTATACCTTCCTACAATGTCTGAGGCAATGTTCTCTGTACTTTCCTACAACGTCTGAGGCAATGTTCTCTGTACCTTCCCATGACGTCGGAGGCTATGATCTGTGTACCTTCGTAAGACGTCTGAGGCAATGATCTCTGTACCTTCCTATGACGTCTGAGGAAATGATCTCTGTACCTTCCTACGACGTCTGAGGCAATAATCTCTGTGCCTTCCTACAACTTCTGAGGCAATGTTCTCTGTACCTTCCCATGACGTCGGAGGCTATGATCTCTGTACCTTCCTACGACGTCTGAGGCAATTATCTCTGTACCTCCCTACAACATCTGAGGCAATTATCTCTGTACCTTCCTACGACATCTGAGGCAATGATCTCTGTACCTTCCCATGACGTCTGATGCAATGTTCTCTGTACCTTCCTATAACGTCTGAGGCAATGATCTCTGTATCTTCCTACAACGTCTGATGCAATGATCTGTCTACCTTCGTACAAGGTCTCATGCAATGATCTCTCTGCCTTCCTACGATGTCTGAGGCAAAATTTCTGTACCTTCCTACGACATCTGAGGCAATCATCTGTGTACCAAGACCTCCTGCGGTTTGCTTATCTCCATGGAGTTGGAGTTGATTATATCATCATCCACCTGCTTCAATAAACCCACTGTCATTTAGGCAAGTCTGTGTCATGCAGGTCATGGTCAAGCTTGAATAAGTTTATTCTAGGCCGGAGGTCTTCAACAAGGGGTCAGTGACCCTTAGGGGGCCACGGAGGTACCGCATGGAGGTCGCAAAACTTTTGGTTGATTAAAAATTTTTTTTATATACCCCCCTGCAATTTTTTCCACTTATTAAACTGTCTTTAAATCCACATTAACATGAATTCAACACACTTCAATAAACAGATAAATGGAGGCAGAAGATGTCTTTCAGTCATCAATGCACACATTCAGCGACAGACAGGAGCTTGTTCAAGCTGGACACCGTTTCATTCACAACACCTGTCCCATCAACCAGGAATCAGAAATACTTTAATAATTCCAGGGAGAAATTACTTTCGTTACATTACTCCATCTGTAATAGAGTGACTATAGGACCAGTTTGATACGCAATTTCATACAAAATTTATAATCAGGGGGTCCCCGCTCCATCTTGCCATCAGTTTGGGGGTCCTTGGCCTGGAAAACTTTGAAGACCCCTGGTCTAGGCAACTGGACGTGAGGTTTTCTAGAAGACTGATCTCCTTTCATCCAAGATTTGTCTTCGGTTCTAACTAGTGTGGGGGATCACTGAGATTAATATACTGGAGGTGGAACAAAGTTAGGGGGGACAAAGTCCTTATCCTTCCTACTGGATTGGCCAAGGAGGTCACCTGGGGGTTGATAGTCATTAGGGGGTTCTGATGGGTTGTTAACTCCCTCATCAGAGGGAGTCAGGTGAGTGTGGATGGGAGGTGAATCTTCTGGGTATTGTTCCTAAAGTGCTTTGTAGGTTGTTGAAATACACAAGGCAGACAGCACTATGAGGATCATGGTCTTTGATTTCTCCTGAACATCTAACACCATTCAGCCTGACTTACTGTGAGAGAAACTCCAGCAGACTCAGGTGGGAGCATCAAAAATCACCTGGATCAAAGACTACCTGACAGACAGACTGGAGGCTCAGCTGTCTGATCCAGCAGCACAGGAGCACCACAGGGAACGGTACTCTCTCCATTCCTCTGTTCACCTCTGGCTTCCAGGACCAGACAGAGTCCTGTCATCTGCAGGAATCCTGGGATGACTCTGCAGTCATTGGGAGCATCAAAGATGGAGCAGAAGCTGAGGACAGAGAGCTGGTGAAGCACTTTGTGGCATGGTGTGGAAACAATCATCTGATCCTGAAGGTCAACAAAACAAAGAGATGATCTCAGAAGAAACAGGAACAAGTTGAATCCTGGGAGAAGAAGTGGAGGAGGAGTAGAAATCCCTCGGTGTTCACCTGGACAACAACCTGGAGACACAACTGGGAAGCCGTCTGCAAGAAGGGACAGAGCAGACTGGACTACTAGAGGAAGCTGAGGTCCTTCAGAGGCTGCAGATCTTCTATGAGTCTGCTGTGGAGAGTCTGGTCTTCTCCTCCATCATCATCATCATCATCATCATCAGAGCTAATGACTGAAAGAAGCTCAAGCAGCTGATAAAGAAGGCCGACTCTGTTCTAGAAACTCCTGTAGAACCTCTGGAGATGAAGATGATGATGGACAGCAGTCAGCATCCTCTTCAAAAGATTTCTCTAGATCCAGTGTAAGACAGGCTGCTGCAGAAGATCCTTTCTGCTTACAGCTATCAACACCTACAACAAAGGTGTACGCATGAGTCACTGCAACATTTAATTTCCCTCTGGGATTAATACGGTATTTTTCAATTGACTTCTTCCATGTGGCAGATATGAAGACAGACCGTTCAAGACTGTCCCAGAAAAACTCAGTCAGCCTTCAGTTTCTGCAGGGAAGTTCATGATCTACTGATTGTAATAGAATTAAAACTGAGAACTGACGTTAGACGTCATTAGACGCTTTCAGTGCAATGTACAGACGCCAGATTGAAAACCTTTCTGTTAGGCAGTCATTTCTAAAACATTGAGCAGATAAAGTTTTTCTGTTGTTCAGAGTCATTGAATGTTTTAAATGCCACTTTATAGATAAAATTCATCATCGTTATCATTTTAAAACTCCTCGCTGAACGTATGGCTCCCCTTGGAGGTACTGATTGTGAGAACGGCTGATTCCACTAATCTTTTCTCCTCCATCTTGGCTCAATCTGACATCCTCCTCTACAAAAACATATCAAGCAAGATTCACTTTAGAACCAACACCTTTTTCAGTCCAGATGTCTGTAGACCGTTCAGACGCTGTTCAGACCATTTGTCCACACAAAGCTCTCACAGGACGAGATAAGTTCAAATAATACAGAAAGCCTATTTCCTCCTCCTGCTGGCACCACTGTCCAGCTAATTGATAAACAAAGGCATGCAGTCGCTATGGTTACTGATTATTTATCCTAATTAGCGACATCATTGGTGTGCAGAGAGTAATCTCCGGTTAGGGTTAGGGTCTGGTGATGCATCAGAGATTTCTACTGTTGTGTGTCTGCTGCCTATATCCCCCCCCAATCCCCCCCCACCCCACCCACCCCACCCCCATACACACACACACACACACACACTTCTGTTTCTAATTGGACGCTGTTGTCTGATTAAAGCACTAAATGCAGTAACCGAACGTGTTGCCAACCACCAAAGCCAACTTCATTACAGGTTAGCAGAAATGGGAACGCTCTGCTTCCAGATGTTCCCATTAGAGGGGAGTCCTGTTTGCTTACTCAACATCAGCTAAAGCTCTGAATGATAGTTTTTACATGTATGACTCAGTAAAGACAGCTTAGATCCTGTCATCTCACAGAGACCGTGGCAAATAATGTAGAGCTATAACTTTAAATCAGCCTGAACCTTTTAACCAACAACAATTACAATCACCTAAAGAGTGACAAGTCAGTTCATGTCCAGGTCAACCTGCTTGCTGATATTGGTTGTTCTTAGGAGAACATTTAATTCTCTTCAGTCAACAAGTCCTCTCCTAAAACCAGATAAAGTTTCTATAGAGAATATAAATCAAGCAAGTTTGCCTCTATCTGCTCGTCTTTGAACCTTTAATCAGACTGGATGGTCTGATTGAATCCTAAACCCATGCAATGCAGTTCAGTTTAATATTTCAGCTGTAAAATTTGTTCTATTTAAAGAAGGCTAGCTTATTGCATCAAATAACTGAGCTACTGCATTGAATCCTTATGGACAAGCATAGAGCGACAGTGGAGTGGAAACCCTCCCTTTATCTGGGAGAAATCTTCATCTAAACAGCAGAACTCTGGTTCAGTATTAAAATCTGGAGGATAAGTTTAGCTAGAAGCTATAAGAAAGAGATGAAGTGGATCGTTAACAGCAAGTAATGCAAAACAGGAAAATGGAAGAAGACTGAAGCAGAGAGAGAAAAGGGGTCCCTATGTCCTCCAGCAGTCTAAGCCTATAGCAGCAGAACTATAGAGATAGCTCAGGATAACCTGAGCCACTCTAACTAGAAGCTTTATCAAAAAGGAAAGTTTTAAGCCTAGACTTAAAAGTAGACAGGGTGTCTGCCTCACGGACTAAAACTGGTAGTTGGTTCCACAGGAGAGGAGCCTGATAACTAAAAGATCTGCCTCCCATTCTACTTTTAGAAATTCTAGGAACCACTAGTAAACCTGCAGATTGAGAGCGAAGTGCTCTGTTAGGAACATAAGGAACAATCAGATCTCTGATATAAGATGGAGCTTGGCCATTTAAGGCTTTATATGTGAGAAGGAGGATTTTAAATTCTATTCTGGATTTAACAGGAAGCCAATGAAGAGAAGCCAGGATAGGAGAGATATGATGTTGTTGTAATATTGTGGCACTGGGCTGGCCTATCCGTCCATTCTGCACTCCTGCTCAGATTCACCTCACCTGCAATCAGCCCTTAACTGGTTTCACCTGTTTCTACCTGCTTTTAAGCCTCGTTCAGATCAGCTACCTGTGCCAGATTGTCTTGAACCTACCGGTGAGAACCTTCCAGCCATCCTTTTGCAAACCTGTCTGCCTGCCTGTTGCCCAACCTGATCTGCTTTCTGTTACCGAGCCTGCCTGTCCCTGTTCTGCCTCTGCCTGCCTGCCTGGAACCCTGATCGGATCTGTCTCTGGATTTTGAACTCTGTTTACGGACCTGGAATGGAACTGGACCTTCCCTCCTGGATCTGTCCTGCTGCTGGATCTGCCACACTGTAGCTGAACCTGGACTCCTCTGGATCACGTCTCTGGAAAGCCCCACTGGAAACTTCTGTCAACCTGACAGCAGCCTAGGGGGCCGTGCCCCAGCAAACCCTGTCTGCACCCGGACTTCAGTTCATTACTTAGTTAACTGCAGGGTTTCTGCGGGTTACTAAAAATCATTAAAAGTCATTACATTATTTTTTTTTTAAATTAAGGCCTTAATATGCATTAAAATTAATTAAATGTGATTATCATGGCATTTAAAATGCTTTATATAAAAAAAAATAATAATTGTCAGATATATCAGATTTAACTGGTTCTGCGTGTTTGCGTGGAACTGCTCCTGGTTGATCGTAAAGCCGTATGTTCGGAACAGAAAAAGCTAGAGAATGAGAAAATGCACATTTTAACATAAGTGGCTGGAAAACGAGAAGTTCGGAACAAGGCTGCAGCCTGTCGATGGTAAAGATTACGAAGGATTTGGCCTTGTTTATATATATATATATATATATATATATATATATATATATATATATATAAATATAAAGATGTATATATGAGAGTAATGGGTACTTATCGATGGCATTAAAATAATTTCTAAGAGCATTAAAAGCATTAAATTAGAGTTCCTCCTTCCTGTATAAACCCCTAACTGCCTCTAACCGGCTCTTCATGCTCTGGACCTCCCCAGTCAGCGGCTCCCGTTTTGCTTCCCCCGTTCATTTCTCAAATAAAGCCTGTAAAAGTCACCAACCTGTCTTGGTTGTACAGGTGCTGGTCATAAAATTAGAATATCATGAAAAAATAGATTGATTTCAGTAATTCCATTTAAAAAGTGAAACTTGTATATTATATTCATACATTACATACAAACTCATATATTTCAGATGTTTATTTTGTTTAATTTTGATGATTACAAATGATAACAAATGAAAATCTCAAATTCATCATATCAGAAAATTAGAATATTACTGAAGACCAATAAAAACAAAGGATTTATAGAAATGTTGGCCAACTGAAAAGTATGAACATGAAAAGTATGAGCATGTACAGCACTCAGTATTTAGTTGGGCCTCCTTTGGCCTGTATTACTGCAGCAATGCGGCGTGGCATGGAGTCGATCAGTCTGTGGCACTGCTCAGGTGTTATGATAGCCCAGGTTGCTCTAATAGTGGCTTTTAGCTCTTCTGAATTGTTGGGTCTGGTGTATTGCATCTTCTTCTTCACAATACCCCATAGATTTTCTATGGGGTTAAGGTCAGGAGAGTTTGCTGGCCAATTAAGAACAGGGATACCATGGTCCTTCAACCAGGTACTGGTAGCTTTGGCACTGTGTGCAGGTGCCAAGTCCTGTTGGAAAATGAAATCTGCATCTCCAAAAAGTTGGTCAGCTGCAGGAAGCATGAAGTGCTCTAAAACTTCCTGGTATGTGGCTGCGTTGACCCTGGACCTCAGAAAACACAATGGACCAACACCAGCAGATGACATGGCACCCCAAACCATCACTGACTGTGGAAACTTTACACTGGACTTCAAGCAACGTGGATGAAGTGCCTCTCTTCTTTTCCTCCAGACTCTGGGACCTTGATTTCCAAAGGAAATGCAAAATTTACTTTCATCAGAGAACATGACTTTGGACCACTCACCAGCAGTCCAGTCCTGTTTCTCTTTAGCCCAGGCAAGACGCTTCTGACGCTGTCTGTGGTTCAAGAGTGGCTTGACACAAGGAATGCGACAGCAGAAACCCATGTCTTTCATACGTCTGTGTGTGGTGGTTCTTGAAGCACTCACTCCAGCTGCAGTCCACTCTTTGTGAATCTCCCCCACATTTTTGAATGGGTTTTGTTTCACAATCCTCTCCAGGGTGCGGTTATCTCTCTTGCTTGTACACTTTTTTCGACCACATCTTTTCCTTCCCTTCGCCTCTCTATTAATGTGCTTGGACACTGAGCTCTGTGAACAGCCAGCCTCTTTAGCGATGACCTTTTGTGTCTTGCCCTCCTTGTGCAAGGTGTCGATGGTCGTCTTTTGGACAACTGTCAAGTCAGCAGTCTTCCCCATGATTGTGTAGCCTATAGAACTAGACTGAAAGACCATTTAAAGGCTTTTGCAGGTGGTTTGAGTTAATTAGCTGATTAGAGTGTGGCACCAGGGGCCATCAATTTTGAACCTTTTCACAATATTCTAATTTTCTGATATGATGAATTTGAGATTTTCATTTGTTGTCATTTGTAATCATCAAAATTAAACAAAATAAACATCTGAAATATATGAGTTTGTATGTAATGTATGAATATAATATACAAGTTTCACTTTTTAAATGGAATTACTGAAATCAATCTACTTTTTCATGATATTCTAATTTTATGACCAGCACCTGTATCTTGGGTCCGATTGCCGTACATTACACTTTTTCATTTTCATCTTTGCAGTTTGGATCAATTCAACGTCCATCTGAGGTTCCTGGTTCATGTTGTGTTTGTTCTGTAGAAATGATTGGTCTGAGTTGAGTTTCTCTGAGATGCATGCATTCATTTAATAGTTTTAATAATATTTATTTTCATTATGTTTTCATGCCAAGGAAACAATAAAAACGCGTTAGATAGTGAAACTGATCCGTTCCTTTTTTTTTTACACCAGCTGTTCAGTTCATTTGTTTTTATCTTTAGATGTAGAATTTAATCCGTTTGTTTTTTTCTAGTGATTGAAGAAAAAGGAGTAAAGATGAAGCTGACAGTGATTGATACTCCTGGATTTGGGGACCAGATTAACAATGAGAACTGGTGAGTCTGGAAACCACAGCAGGAACTAAGTTAGAAAAGGGAAGTGAGCCGAGCACAGAGCCCTGAGGGACACAGGTGGACAGACATGGGGAACTGGAATCATCTTTTCCAGTTTGCAGCTTGTGGATAAGATTTAAGATGAGTTTTTACAAAATGAACAAAGAGAAGAAATGGGGAAAAAAAATAATTTTAAGGTAAAAAATATTGGTTCCATTGGCCGATCATCTGTTTAAGGGCAGATGCACATACAGCATCTACCGTAGTGGGAAAAAGTAATGAACTATTTGCTCCAGTTAAATAAACAGTGATCTATGGATTTTCAGTCGGCACTATTTTATCTTTGCAAAGAGAGAACAGTTCATCATACGGCCTTATTGCACCGTAATCATTCATGTTCTGATCCAGCAGCGTTCGTTCCTCCTTACTGACAATCATGGAAAGCAGTCAGAGTCAAAACTAATTACAGACACTTTGGTTAAACAGTAACATGTTATGAATAAACCTGAAAAATAATCTGGTTTGTTATGGAAGAAGCTCTGCTGGTCTACAAACAGCCTCACTCAGGCATCATGTGGCCTTGCAGGTGAAACAGGCTGAGAACTTTTATAGTGAGTCAATCGCATAAATGAATATCTGAAATAAGAGAATCTAACCACATCCACGCAGATCTTCAATCAGTTTCAGCAGAGCTTAGAGATCAGTCTGCAGTGATGATTGCTTCTGACTGCAGACGTGGGAGATTGATGATTGTTTTTAGACATTTCTGGATAATTTAGGTGTTTTTAAGAAATATTTGGACTCTTAACACTTAGAGGGAAGATTCCCATGTTGATCCAAATCATCCTGATTAATACTGTAGGTCTGGTTGAAGAGCAATGGAGCAGTTTCTGCTCCTGTTGGTCAGATGAGGTCGGCTGTAAAACTGTGAGGCTGGAGGAGGAAATGTCTTCATGACGGAGGAAAGCAGAAGCTTTTATTTAAAGAAAAAATCAGGATTAAGATCACCTGGAAGAGCTTCCTCCCTTTAAAATGTCAAGATTTCAACTTTTCTTTTTATACTTTTATGTTTCTGTCGATATTTTTAAATGCCTCATTATACTGTTAATGTATGAATTAAAGATATTGATCTTTGTCAGCAACACATAAACCTTAATAACTGTCCGGGGCCCCGGGGCCCCTCTTTCCAGCTGGGAGCCCATAGTGAAGTATGTCAACCAGCAATATGAGAAATACCTGCGAGAGGAGCTGAACATCAACCGCAAGAGAAGAATCCCTGACAGCAGAGTTCACTGCTGCATCTACTTCCTGCCTGCGACCGGGCACAGGTGACCCCCCCCACACACACCCTGACCCCCACAGAGGGGGAGCCTCCTGTTTCCTCTCTCATCCTTCCCCTCTGCTCTCACAGCCTCTTCCTGCCTGCGGTTCAGAGACAGACCAGCAACCTTCCTTAGAAACGGCTGCAGGTTTTAGGCTCATCTGAACATCAAGCAGCTGATATTAAAACTCAGGAGCTTCAGCTCTCCTGTTTACTTTGACTAGACCATTCTGACCCGCCTGCTGTATCTCTGGATGTTCAGGGGGCTCCTGGCTGAAGGTGAACCTCCACCCAGTCTCCGCTCCTCGTGGCCATCAGAGAACAGCTTTTCTTTACTTCCTGTGGGCTCGTTGCAAACTGCCGCCGCCTTTTCTCACTCATTCATCATGATAACCACATTTTTAAAGATACCAAACATTTAGACCTCTGTTAATAATTAACAATCATTTGAAGTAGTCAGGCGGGGGTTAATAACTGTGCTGACAAAGCTAACAGCTGATTGGCCAGAGAACAGGGCTGTGTCACGCTGATCGTAAAGAACACAGACGTGATGCTGCAGCTGTTCAGCCGATGGTTGTTATACTTAACTAATGATAATTAAATGAAACTGGAGTTTATGTTTTAACAGCTACTAAACATTATATAATATACATTAAACAATATATATTATACATTAAACATTATATAATATACATTAAACAATATATAATATACATTAAACATTATATGATATACATTAAACATTATATAATATACATTAAACATTATATGATATACATTAAACATTATATAATATACATTAAACATTATATGATATACATTAAACATTATATAATATACATTAAATATTATATAATATACATTAAACATTATATAATATACATTAAACAATATATATTATACATTAAACATTGTATAATATACATTAAACAATATATATTATACATTAAACAATATATAATATACATTAAACATTATATGATATACATTAAACATTATATAATATACATTAAACATTATATAATATACATTAAACATTATATAATATACATTAAACATTATATAATATACATTAAACAATATATATTATACATTAAACATTGTATAATATACATTAAACAATATATATTATACATTAAACAATATATAATATACATTAAACATTATATGATATACATTAAACATTGTATAATATACATTAAACAATATATATTATACATTAAACAATATATAATATACATTAAACATTATATGATATACATTAAACATTATATAATATACATTAAACATTATATAATATACATTAAACAATATATATTATACATTAAACATTGTATAATATACATTAAACAATATATATTATACATTAAACAATATATAATATACATTAAACATTATATGATATACATTAAACATTATATAATATACATTAAACATTATATAATATACATTAAACAATATATATTATACATTAAACATTGTATAATATACATTAAACAATATATATTATACATTAAACATTATATAATATACATTAAACATTATATGATATACATTAAACATTATATAATATACATTAAACATTGTATAATATACATTAAACAATATATATTATACATTAAACATTATATAATATACATTAAACAATATATAATATACATTAAACATTATATGATATACATTAAACATTATATAATATACATTAAACATTATATAATATACATTAAACAATATATATTATACATTAAACATTGTATAATATACATTAAACAATATATATTATACATTAAACAATATATAATATACATTAAACAATATATAATATACATTAAATTATATGATATACATTAAACAATATATATTATACATTAAATATTATATGATATACATTAAACAATATATATTATACATTAAATATATAATATACATTAAACATTATATGATATACATTAAACATTATATGATAAATACCAGACTCTGGATCTGCAGGTTGGTTACTGCCTCCAGAGTTGCAGCATGGTTCTGGCGTCTGTCCACCATGACGGCGTGCTAATATGGCGAGCTACAGCCTCCTGCCTTTTCAGCTGTATCATAGTATGACCTTTGACCTATCTGATCTATCCAATGATCTTCTGTGACCTCACAGGATCGATCCGTCTCTGAACGAGTCATGTGACCCAGAGCGGGCTAACGTTAGCCCGTCTGCAGCAGCTCTCTCTCTGCATAAATGAAAAAGTCATAATCTATTTTTATCTAGAGCCTATTAATAACTGGAGGTGAAATGCAGCTCCAGAGGAGCAGAGCGTGTGGTGATGTCATCAGTACGCTTCTGTTCCAGTTCACCCAGATTTATTCTGCCTGCTCCCGTTCTCCCCGAGTCCAGACTTTCCTGGGTTCTTCTCAAGAACAGACTTGGCGAGGACACGAGTCCGTACTGGCGTTCCTGTAAATTGAAACAGCCCTGGTCAGTGTACCTTAAACACAAGCTAACAGCTGTTAGCTCTGTTAGCTGCTTCTCTGATGCAGGATTTCATCCAGATTGTTTCCTCATCTTTACCAGGAAGTCCAGGATTCTAGACCTGCTGCTCTGAGATCACAACCAAAACAGAAACTGGATCGTTTAGAGACAGTGCAGTGCTGCCAGTGGCCTGCAGGGGGCGCTGGACCTGGAAGTCACTCAATGCTGTTCCCAGATTCCTGTTTTAAAGTATTTTACATTTATTTAACAATATTTAAAGAGGGCAGCGGTTCCAGGAAGATGGATGATCTGAGGCTGGGTGGAGGTTCAGCATCCAGCAGGAGAAGCAGCCTGAAAACCAGGCAGACCTTCAGTAGAACAGTTTAATGATTTGACCTCTGGGAGCTGAACACACAGTCTGAACGTTTATCCGTAGGAAAAGATTTGAGATTAATTAATTAATTAATTAATTCTATTCTAATTCTAATTAATTAATTCTTCCTGATTCACGGTTACATGTTGGAAATAAAACTGCGTCTGTTTCCAGGCTCCGTCCCATTGATGTAGAGTTCATGAAGAGGCTGGGGAAGATAGTCAGCATCGTTCCCGTCATCGCCAAAGCCGACACGCTCACCGTGGAGGAGCGGCAGGAGTTTAAAGAGCGGGTGAGGAGATCACACACCCTGGGTCTGAAGGACGGGTGAGGCAGCGAGGCTCCTCCCCCTCTTTATGCCCCTCCTCTCACTTCCTCTGCTGTAAATGAGCTGAACTCTGACTGTCTGCTTCCTGTTGATCTCGGGCGTTTTTACGCAGGGAAGTCAGACGAGACGCAGCATCAGGTCTCAGGAGCAGATAGGAGCAACTTTTAACGATTTTGGGGGAAAGAATTGTCCAAATGTTCTGTTTGCATAAGTGGGATAAATGTTGGTAGAGTTTTAAACCAGTCGTTCCAGTAGACTGCACCAGTTAGCAGCTTCCATCTGCTCCACCACGTTCCTGAATGCTGCCATGGAAAATATTCAGAAGTTTTCACCAGAACCGATTCTCCTGGACTGGTCTCTGGTTCTACGCCGGTCGCTTGCTTCTCGGTCTGGGATCATGGTAGCGAGGCGGCCCCACGGTGTCAACAAACCCACCGACGGCGTTAGACGTGGAGGTCAGACAGGCAGCAGGACGAAACGCTCTGGACCAGAACAGGACCGAGGAGGAGGCCATGTTGGATGTACGACACAAAGCTCAGATAAACCACCGGCCGGCGGCCATCACTGAATGGATGAAGATCTTAGATATCAGATGTGCCTCAGCAGGAAGCAGCAGCATCCAGCCAGTTACCACAATGTTCTGCTGAAGGTCTAATTTCATCAGTCACAGGATGATGGCAGCTGGGCAGGACTTTCAAGGACAACCTTTATTTTCTCATCTTTTTATCTCAGTTTTCCCCTAAAACCGTTTACAGCTCTGGTAGTTCTGGATAAACATCTGGACCAGCTGTTCTTCAGCTCCTCCGCTGATGTTCATGTCTGCTCAGTTTTCCCCATTAAAGCTAATTCAATCCCTGCTGCCAGTCCAGCTGCTAAACATCTGCTCTCAGTTTAAAGTCTGTCATCACGTGTCTTCAGAGGTGAAGTCGGTCAGAATGTGGGTTGGAACCCTGGAAGACGTGACCCTAGCAGGCCACCGTTAAAACACTGCAGGCTAGATTTAGACTGGTCAGCTGACAACTGCTAAGGCTTTAATGTCAGCTATACTGACCTCTGCTGGACTTAGAAGTTACTGCAAGGAAAGTCCTCTGGACGTCCTTCCTGTGGGTTAAGAAAGACTCCAGATCAGCTGAACCAGCCTTCAGGTTTTAGGTTCTTTCAACAGGAAAAGGAAGATGGCAGTCAGGTTCAAAGCCAGGAAGGAGGCATCCATTGCCAAAGCAGGTCCTCCAGGAAACGGCCAAACATGCTCACAGAAAACCAAAACACACCCCTCCCCTCCTCCTCGCCTCCAGAGGTACATTTTTCCTCTCAGTTATGGGTGTCTGGGAGGACGGTGCTGCTCCACACTAATCAGCGCTCTCTGACTCCCACCATGTTCTACCTGGAGAACAGGAGAATACCTGACAGCCAATAGTGCGAAGCATCTAATCTGATCTGTTGGTGTTTGCAGATAAGGCAAGACTTGGCGTCCAATGGAATCCGCGTTTACCCCCAGAGAGAGTATGATGAAGATCCAGAGGAGCGGCTCCTCAACGACAGAATCAGGGTAACGATGAGCCGTTATTTAATCTGTGATACAGCAGACACCAAGAAACTAAGAGAAGCAGTGAGAACAGCAGCTTCACATGTTTCATTGAAACGCTCTGACTCTTTGTCTCCAGGAAAACATTCCCTTTGCCGTGGTGGGAACCGACAAGGAGCACCAGGTGAACGGGAACAAGGTGCTGGGCAGGAAGACCAAGTGGGGAATCATTGAAGGTGGGATTCTAGCTTCATCTCTACCTTTTGCATTCAGCTCCTGCTGCATGAAGCTTGTTTTGGGTCTTTGCAGAGTTTGACTCCAGGCGTTAAATCTGGAGTTTAACTGTTAACATCAGTCAGGAGTGGTTTTCCACTGCTGCTCCTCAAACTGGAAGAAAACAGGAAACTGCTTGATCAGAAATGCAGCAACTTTTATAGTTCTATCGAAAGAATGAACTCTACATCATGAGGGGTCAGCTTTCTACGCTGAAGCCGTTAAATGTGATTAAACGGCTCCTCATCCTCACTCATTATAATAATAAGTGAAATGAAGGCCTCTGTGGGGCCCCTACTCAGGGCCATCAGCCTGCTTCCCTTCTTTATTGGTTTACCTCTGCAGTCATGCTAAAGAGATTAGAACCACTTGGTCACGTGACCTGGACTCAGTGACTGGGACTGAAAACATCTAGACTTTAAAATACTTGATAATTCAACCAGTTTCTAAAGTTTAAAGCAATGATCATTTATAAAGTTTGACCACAGATTGGTTTCATCATCCAGAATCAGGAAACACAGACTGTCTCTGTTTCCACTCATGCTCAGGAGCTGCAGCACAGACTAACTACAGCCTCAGAGGCTTCCTCGTTTATGGAAATAACAGGAACAACAGTCGTTTTATGCTTTTCTCACACATGAGGAAGACGGTTTGCAGTTTATTGTGAAGTTTTCACAGGTCGATTCAGGTTTCTGTTCCTGTAGAGGAGAACTGATCAAAGAGCCATGCTAAACTGCATAGTTAGCATGGCTATCACTAACCCTACAGAGTTAGCATGGCTATCACTGCCCCTACATAGTTAGCATGGCTATCACTGCCCCTACAGAGTTAGCATGGCTATCACTGCCCCTACATAGTTAGCATGGCTATCACTGCCCCTACAGAGTTAGCATGGCTATCACTGCCCCTACATAGTTAGCATGGCTATCACTGCCCCTACAGAGTTAGCATGGCTATCACTGCCCCTACATAGTTAGCATGGCTATCACTGCCCCTACAGAGTTAGCATGGCTATCACTGCCCCTACATAGTTAGCATGGCTATCACTGCCCCTACAGAGTTAGCATGGCTATCACTGCCCCTACATAGTTAGCATGGCTATCACTGCCCCTACAGAGTTAGCATGGCTATCACTGCCCCTACAGAGTTAGCATGGCTATCACTGCCCCTACATAGTTAGCATGGCTAGCACTGCCCCTACATGGTTAGCATGGCTATCACTGCCCCTACAGAGTTAGCATGGCTATCACTGCCCCTACATAGTTAGCATGGCTATCACTGCCCCTACAGAGTTAGCATGGCTATCACTGCCCCTACATAGTTAGCATGGCTATCACTGCCCCTACAGAGTTAGCATGGCTATCACTGCCCCTACAGAGTTAGCATGGCTATCACTGCCCCTACAGAGTTAGCATGGCTATCACTGCCCCTACAGAGTTAGCATGGCTATCACTGCCCCTACATAGTTAGCATGGCTATCACTGCCCCTACAGAGTTAGCATGGCTATCACTGCCCCTACAGAGTTAGCATGGCTATCACTGCCCCTACAGAGTTAGCATGGCTATCACTGCCCCTACATAGTTAGCATGGCTATCACTAACCCTACATGGTTAGCATGGCTAGCACTGCCCCTACATAGTTAGCATGGCTATCACTGCCCCTACACAGCTAGCATGGCTATCACTAACCCTACATGGTTAGCATGGCTAGCACTGCCCCTACATAGTTAGCGTGGCTATCACTGCCCCTACATAGTTAGCATGGCTATCACTGCCCCTACACAGCTAGCATGGCTATCACTAACCCTACATGGTTAGCATGGCTAGCACTGCCCCTACAGAGTTAGCATGGCTATCACTGCCCCTACATAGTTAGCATGGCTATCACTGCCCTTACATAGTTAGCATGGCTATCACTGCCCTTACATAGTTAGCATGGCTATCACTGCCCCTACAGAGTTAGCATGACTATCACTGCCCCCACATAGTTAGCATGGCTATCACTGCCCCCACATAGTTAGCACGGCTAGCACTGCCCCCACATAGTTAGCATGGCTAGCACTGTCCGTACATAGTTAGCATGGCTATCACTGCCCCTACATAGTTAGCATGGCTAGCACTGCCCCTACACAGTTATCATGGCTAGCAGTGCCCCTACACAGCATGGCTAGCACTGTCCCTACATAGTTAGCTAGCTATCACTAACCCTACAGAGTTAGCATGGCTATCACTGCCCCTACATAGTTAGCATGGCTAGCACTGCCCCTACATAGTTAGCATGGCTAACACTGTCTCTACAGAGTTAGCATGGCTATCACTGCCCCTACATAGTTAGCATGGCTATCACTGCCCCAAATAGTTAGCATGGCTATCACTGCCCCTACACAGTTAGCATAGCTAGCACTGCCCCTACCGAGTTAGCATAGCTACCACTGCCCCTACATAGTTAGCATGGCTAGCACTGCCCCTACATAGTTAGCATGGCTAGCACTGCCCCTACATAGTTAGCATGGCTAACACTGCCCCTACAGAGTTAGCATGGCTAACACTGCCCCTACAGAGTTAGCTTAGCTACCACTGCCCCTACATAGTTAGCATGGCTAACACTGCCCCTACAGAGTTAGCATGGCTAACACTGCCCCTACACAGTTAGCATGGCTATCACTGCCCCAAATAGTTAGCATAGCTAGCACTGCCCCTACCGAGTTAGCATAGCTACCACTGCCCCTACATAGTTAGCATGGCTAGCACTGCCCCTACATAGTTAGCATGGCTAGCACTGCCCCTACATAGTTAGCATGGCTAACACTGCCCCTACAGAGTTAGCATGGCTAACACTGCCCCTACAGAGTTAGCATAGCTAGCACTGCCACTACAGAGTTAGCATGGCTAACACTGCCCCTACACAGTTAGCATGGCTATCACTGCCCCAAATAGTTAGCATAGCTACCACTGCCCCTACATAGTTAGCATGGCTAGCACTGCCCCTACATAGTTAGCATGGCTAGCACTGCCCCTACATAGTTAGCATGGCTAACACTGCCCCTACAGAGTTAGCATGGCTAACACTGCCCCTACAGAGTTAGCATAGCTAGCACTGCCACTACAGAGTTAGGGACACTTCTTTGATTTTACTTTGGAGAATCTTTTGGCAATGAATCTTTTAAAATTTGAAACAAAACCTCATAAAACTTTGCAAATTAATATCTTAGTCCTTTCAAGTCAATTATTTTTTTATTCATATTCAATTGATTAAATTGAAACAGTTGAAATAATTTTTAAAATCTGGAAAACTGCTAACAAATTTAAATACATTATTATTAGTCTGAAAATGTAATAAGCCTGTATAAAATATAATAATTTTACTCACCTTTCAAATATTAATTAATTTTATAAAATAGACAGTTTATCAGAAAATCAGTATTGCTTCTATTGGCTAATTTAAAGTAAGCTAGGCTACATGCTGGCAATGAATGAGTTAAACTATTGTGAGGTGGGTGGAAGTGAAGCTCCATTGATTGGACCACAGGCCTTATAGCGCCTTTTAGAACAGCCAGTTAGCTGCCATGCAAAGCTCTGCAGGCAACTGTTAGGACGGCTCAGTGACACGCTAGGAGGAGATTTCATCATTCAGATGTTAAAAAAATAGTTTAGACTAATTCAGATTAACTGGAAAATCTTGATTATAATTCCAGATGAGACACTTTAAATAAGAAATCAGATGACGTCATTTGAGATATCTCAGAATGCATTTTGACTCCAAAATGTGATTAAAGATATCTGGAATTGTTATTTCTCCCTAGACTTGATATAAAAATATAAAACATCATTAAGGGCAGTCAGATTTAGTAAATAATGTTTGTCTATTCTATTAAAATGTCTGTTTCTCTATAATGGGTCTGAGTTGTCTTCTCAGTTCAGAGGGCCCCATGCCTGTCTTTGCCTAGGGCCCCACATTTCCTGAATCCGCCCCTGCTTGGATTCTCTCCTCCAGGTTTATCTGTTGTGCCCAGAATGACCCCCCCTGAGCGCATCGCCCTAAACTCACGCCCCCTGATGAGAAAACAGAAGGAAATACGAACAAAAAGGGACATTTGAAACATATTCTTAATGTTTTCATATTTCTTATACATGGATGCTTTAAACTGATAGTTTAGGTGGATAAATGTGAATTAATGGGATTTTCCTTTGATGGAGACGATTCAGTCGATGTGCTTCAGTCAGTGTGGATGACTCAATTCTCTGCTCACTGGATGCTGGTTCTCCATTTAGCTATCAGAACCATTCTAGATCATTCCTGACACTTTATCTGTTAAACTGAGAACCTGCAGTAGACACCCCCCTCCTTGTTTTCACATTCCCTCGAATGGCGAGTCTTTGCCATTTAGGGGAATGGCAAACACAGCGGGGAATCGAACCCAGCCTTTAGTTCTGGGGCTGGTCGCTCCGGGACGGAGTGACTGAACCCGAATCTGTGATGATTCCCTCTGCCTTCAGTCTGATCCATATTTCCTGATTAATTTGATGATAAACCTGAAAAGGTCACAGGTTTCATTTGGCAGATGTGCTTCTAAACACAGTTTGGTGCTCCAGTCGGTTGGGAACAGCTCCTGTATCGGTCATGTGACCTTGAAACGATACGTGCGGCGACTCGTCATTAGATGGACACAGGAAATTGGTCTCCTTCTGGACAGCGTCAGTTATAGAATCATAGAAATCCTTTTCTAGTGCATCTCTGTTGAAACTGAGATCCGTTTTCTTTCTTCCATGCAGTTGAAAATGTGGCACACTGTGAGTTCGCCAACCTGAGGGATCTTCTGATCAGGTGAGTCTGACTGAAGCACCCATCTTCATTTAGGAGGTCGACTCGCCTGATGTTCTCACCTCCAGATGTTAGAACACAGAGCTTCAGATGTTCACTGCATCTGGATAACTTTGGTTTTTTGTAGTTCTCTGCCTAAAGGCTGTAGTTCTAACTTACCTACCTTCCTGAGGTGAGGAAGGCGAACAGAGGAGGATGGATGGATGATGGATGGATGATGGATGGATGGATGGATGGATGGATGATGGATGGATGATGGATGGATGGATGGATGGATGGATGGATGGATGGATGATGGATGGATGGATGGATGGATGATGGATGGATGATGGATGGATGATGGATGGATGGATGATGGATGGATGATGGATGGATGGATGATGGATGGATGGATGGATGATGGATGGATGATGGATGGATGGATGGATGGATGATGGATGGATGGATGGATGGATGGATGATGGATGGATGGATGATGGATGGATGATGGATGGATGGATGGATGATGGATGGATGGATGGATGGATGATGGATGGATGGATGGATGATGGATGGATGGATGGATGGAAGATGGATGGATGGATGAGGATGATGGTGATGGTGGATGGTGGGTGGGGATGGAAATGGGTGG